>NC_134257.1:22888843-23121343 GCF_965152275.1 Natator depressus | reverse complement strand
TTGCCCTCCGCTGGACGTTTTCCAATTTTTCCACATCCTTCTTGTAGTGTGGGGCCCAAAACTGGACACAGTACTCCAGATGAGGCCTCACCAATGTCAAATAGAGGGGAACGATCACGTCCCTCGATCTGCTGGCAATGCCCCTACTTATACAGCCCAAAATGCCATTGGCCTTCTTGGCAACAAGGGCACACTGTTGACTCATATCCAGCTTCTCGCCCACTGTAACCCCTAGGTCCTTTTCTGCAGAACTGCTGCCTAGCCATTCGGTCCCTAGTCTGTAGCGGTGCATGGGATTCTTCCATCCTAAGTGCAGGACTCTGCACTTGTCCTTGTTGAACCTCATCAGATTTCTTTTGCCCCAATCCTCTAATTTGTCTAGGGCCCTCTGTATCCTATCCCTACCCTCCAGCGTATCTACCTCTCCTCCCAGGTTAGTGTCATCTGCAAACTTGCTGAAGGTGCAATCCACGCCATCCTCCAGATCGTTAATGAAGATATTGAACAAAACCGGCCCAAGGACCGACTCTTGGGGCACTCCACTTGATACCGGCTGCCAACTAGAAATGGAGCCATTGATCAGTCCCCGTTGAGCCCGACAATCTAGCCAGCTTTCTATCCACCTTATCGTCCATTCATCCAGCCCATACTTCTTTAACTTGCTGGCAAGAATACTGTGGGAGACTGTGTCAAAAGCTTTGCTAAAGTCAAGAAACAACATGTCCACTGCTTTCCCCTCATCCACAGAGCCAGTTATCGCATCATAGAAGGCAATTAAATTAGTCAGGCATGACTTGCCCTTGGTGAATCCATGCTGACTCTTCCTGATCACTTTCCTCTCTGCTAAGTGCTTCAGAATTGATTCCTTGAGGACCTGCTCCATGATTTTTCCAGGGACTGAGGTGAGGCTGACTGGCCCGTAGTTCCCAGGATCCTCCTTCTTCCCTTTTTTAAAGATGGGCACTACATTAGCCTTTTTCCAGTCATCCGGGACCTCCCCCGATCGCCATGAGTTTTCAAAGATAATGGCCAATGGCTCTGCAATCACATCCGCCAAGTCCTTTAGCACTCTCGGATGCAGCGCATCTGGCCCCATGGACTTGTGCTCGTCCAGCTTTTCTAAATAGTCCCGAACCACTTCTTTCTCCACAGAGGGCTGGTCACCTCCTCCCCATGCTGTGCTGCCCAGTGCAGTAGTCTGGGAGTTGACCTTGTTTGTGAAGACAGAGGCAAAAAAAGCATTGAGTACGTTAGCTTTTTCCACATCCTCTGTTACTAGGTTGTCTCCCTCACTCAGTAAGGGGCCCACACTTTCCTTGACTTTCTTCTTGTTGCTAACATACCTGAAGAAACCCTTCTTGTAACTCTTAACATCTCTTGCTAGCTGCAATTCCAGGTGTGATTTGGCATTCCTGATTTCACTCCTGCATGCCCGAGCAATATTTTTATACTCTTCCCTGGTCATTTGTCCAATCTTCCACTTCTTGTAAGCTTCTTTTTTGTGTTTAAGATCAACAAGCATTTCACTATTAAGCCAAGCTGGTCGCCTGCCATATATACTATTCTTTCTACACATCAGGATGGTTTGTCCCTGTAACCTCAATAAGGATTCTTTAAAATACAGCCAGCTCTCCTGGACTCCTTTCCCACTCATGTTATTCTCCCAGGGGATCCTGCCCATTAGTTCCCGGAGGGAGTCAAAGTCTGCTTTTCTGAAGTCCAGGGTCCGTATTCTGCTGCTCTCCTTTCCTCCCTGTGTCAGGATCCTGAACTAGACCATGTCATGGTCACTGCCTCCCAGGTTCCCATCCACCTTTGCTTCCCCTACTAATTCTTCCTGGTTTGTGAGCAGCAGGTCAAGAAGAGCTCTGCCCCTAGTTGGTTTCTCCAGCACTTGCACCAGGAAATTGTCCCCTATGCTTTCCAAAAACTTCCTGGATTGTCTGTGCACTGCTGTATTGCTCCCCCAGCAGATATCAGGGTGATTGAAGTCTCCCATGAGAACCAGGGCCTGCGATCTAGTAACTTCCATTAGTTGCCGGAAGAAAGCCTTGTCCACCTCATCCCCCTGCTCCGGTGGTCTATAGCAGACTCCCACCACGACATCACCCTTGTTGCTCACACTTCTTAACTTAATCCAAAAAGAAAAGGAGTACTTGTGGCACCTTAGAGACTAACTAATTTATTTGAGCATAAGCTTTCGTGAGCTACAGCTCAGAAGTGAGCTGTAGCTCACGAAAGCTTATGCTCAAATAAATTGGTTAGTCTCTAAGGTGCCACAAGTACTCCTTTTCTTTTTGCGAATACAGACTAACACGGCTGTTACTCTGTAACTTAATCCAGAGACTCTCATGTTTTTCTGCAGTTTCATACCGGAGCTCTGAGCAGTCATACTGCTCTTTTACATACAGTGCAACTCCCCCACCTTTTCTGCCCTGCCTGTCCTTCCTGAACAGTTTATATCCATCCATGACAGTATTCCAATCATGTGAGTTATCCCACCAAGTCTCTGTCATTCCAATCACATCATAATTCCTTTACTGTGCCAGGACTTCCAGTTCTCCCTGCTTGTTTCCCAGGCTTCTTGCATTTGTGTAAAGGCACTTGAGATAACTCGCTGATCGTCCCTCTTTCTCAGTATGAGGCAGGAGCCCTCCCCTCTTGCGCTCTCCTGCTCGTGCTGCCTCCCGGTATCCCATGTCCCCACTTATCTCAGGGCTTTGGTCTCCTTCCCCCGGTGAACCTAGGTTAAAGCCCTCCTCACTAGGTTAGCCAGCCTGCTTGTGAAGATGCTCTTCCCTCTCTTCGTTAGGTGAAGCCCGTCTCTGCCTGGCAATCCTTCTTCTTGGAACACCATCCCATGGTCAAAGAATCCAAAGCCTTCTCTCCAACACCACCTGTGTAGACTTCTACGATTCGATGGTCTCTACCCAGGCCTTTTTCTTCCACGGGGATGATGGACGAGAACATCACTTGTGCCTCAAACTCCTTTATCCGTCTTCCCAGAGCCACGTAGTCTGCAGTGATCCGCTCAAGGTCATTCTTGGCGGTATCATTGGTGCCCACGTGGAGAAGCAGGAAGGGGTAGTGTCCCCCAGGGGTCTGTACTGGGACCAGCCCTATGGAACATATTCATAAATGATCTGGAAAAAGGGGTAAACAGTGAGGTGGCAAAATTTGCAGATGATACAAAACTACTCAAGATAGTTAAGTCCCAGACAGACTGTGAAGGGCTACAAAAGCATCTCTCAAAACTGGGTGACTGGGCAACAAAATGGCAGATAAAATTCAATGTTGATAAATGCAAAGTAATGCACATTGGAAAACATAATCCCAACTATACATATAAAATAATGGTGGTCTAAATTAGCTGTTACCATTCAAGAAAGAGATCTTGGAGTCACTGTGGATAGTTCTCTGGAAACATCCATTCAATGTGCAGCAGCAGTCAAAAAAGCAAACAGAATGTTGGAAATTGTTAAGAAAGGGATCAATGATAAGACGGAAAATATCATATATAAATCCCTGGTATGCCCATATCTTGAATACTGCGTGCAGATTTGGTTGCCCCATCTCAAAAAAGTTATATTGGAATTGGAAAAGGTTCAGAAAAGGGCAACAAAAAGACTGGGACTTTTCAGCTTGGAAAAGAGACAACTAAGGGGGGATATGATAGAGGTTTATAAAATCATGACTGGTGTGGACAAAGTAAATAAGGAAATGTTATTTACTCCTCCTCATAATACAAGAACTAGAGGTCACCAAATAAAATTAATAGGCAGCAGGTTTAAAACAAAGAAAAGGAAGTATTTATTCGCACAATGCACAGTCAACCTGTGGAACTCTTTGCGAGAGGATATTGTGAAGGCCAAGACTATAACAGGGTTCAAAAAAGAACTAGATAAATTCATGAAGGATAGGTCCATCAATAGCTATTAGCCAGGATGGGCAGGGATGGTGTCCCTAGCCTCTGTTTGCCAGAGGCTGGCAATGAGCAACAGGGAATGGATCACTTGATGATTACCTGTTCTTTTCATTCCTTCTGGGGCATCTGGCATTAGCCACTGTTGGAAGACAGGATACTGTCTAAATGTACCTTTGGTCTGACCCAGTATGGCCATTCTTATGGTCTTATGTCAGTGTGTTCCTTTGGGGAATGTGCTGGTATCGAGGTGTTCTGGTACCATCCTTCTGGACTGTGCTTGAGTGAGTGCTCTGCGCCCAGCACCTCTTAGGAATATGTGTTTTTGCAATATCAGCCCTCTACTTGCCAAATTCTGTGAGCAGGGCCTGCCTCTTGCCCACAACCTGACTTTGCTTCATATTGGCCAAGTTTTGACCACTACTTTAGTTCCAGCCTCAGGCCTCATACCAGGCCTCTGCTGCACGGGCTTATGTCTCAGGCTCTCTTCCTACTACAACCCTAACCCTAACCCTGACCCTCAACCCTAAAGGCCATCCTAATCCCTAACCCTAACCTTAAACTTTTATCCCTAACTAGGGCTGTCAACACAGTTAACTCAAGCAATTAACTCAAAACAAATTAACTACATTAAAAAAATTAATAACAATTAATTGCAGTTTTAATTGCACTGTTAAACAATAGTAGAATACCAATTGAAATTTATTATAAATATTTTTGGATTTTTTTCTACATTTTCATATATTGATTTCAATGGGTGGGTGGCAGGGATAGCTCAGTGGTTTGAGCATTAGCCTGCTAAACCTAGGGTTGTGAGTTCAATCCTTGAGGTGGCCATTTAGGGATCTGGGGCAAAAATAAGGGACAGTACGTGGTTCTGCTGTGAAGGCAGGGGAACTGGAGTCAATGACCTTTCAAGGTCCCTTCCGCCTATGTGAGATAGGTATATCTCCATATTAAATCGCAACACAGAATACAAAGTATATAGTGCTCACTTTATATTATTAAAGTTCTCACTTTCACGTGATATTGTAAATAAGAAGCGGGCAGCATTATCGCCCGTAAATGTAAAAACATTTGTTTGTCTTAGCACTTGGCTGAACAAAAAGTAGGAGTGAGTGGACTTGTAGGCTTTAAAGTTTTACATTATTTTATTTTCAAGTGCAGTTATGTAAAAAAGATTCTACATTTGTAAGTTGCACTTTCACAATAAAGATATCGCACTACAGAACTTGTATGAGGTGAATTGAAAAATACTATTGCTTTTGTTCACCTTTTTTACACTGCAAATATTTCTAATCAAAAATAAGTTTGTAATTGAAATCAATATATTTGAAAACGTATAAAACATCCAAAGATATTTTTAAAACGGTATTCTATTATTGTTTAACAATGCGATTAAAACTGCAATTAATCATGAATTTTTTTAATCTTGCTATTAATCACAATTAATTTTTGTAATTGTTTGACAGCCCTCCCGCTAACTCTAATCCACATCCTAACCCCACCTGAAACCCTAATGCTAATCCTAAACTCAATCGCAAATCTAAACTCTAACCCTAACCCTAACCTCAGCATAACCCTAAACCAACCCCTAACATTACCCTAACCCTAACTGAACCCTATCCCTAAACCCTAACCAAGCAGCTCTCAAACTACAGGATGGGCCTCACAAGGGAGGCGCGGGAGTGTGTTAAGGGAGGTGCAAGCTGTGTGCTTTTGGGGGCTTTTTTTTTATTTTTTATAAGAGGTCTGGTTGTCAGCCCTGGATGGCTGGGGCTCGTGCAGAAGGGCCGTGCACACCTGGAAGGTGGAGATAAAGGGGACAACTGGAGCCCTGCCACTCGGGCACTCCTCCATCCCCCACCCCCACCCGCAATCCCTTATCTGGAGGTGGCAGGGCTCTGGCCCTCAGCCCTATGGTGGCAGCAATAGCACAGAAGTAACGGTGACAATGGGGCGCTAAGTCTGCTCTGAAAAGAGATATTGATTAATATCACTTTTCACATTGCCACCCACACTTCTGTGCTGCTGCTGGCACGGTCCTGCCTTCAGAGCTGGGGTTCCAGCCCATGGCCGCTGCTCTCCGCACTGCCTTCAGAGCTGGGTGGCACTATATGTACTTGAGGGCAGAGGTTGTAAACTGCTACAGACACAGAGAAGGGGGGGGGCAATCAAATAAGTTTGAGAAGCACTGCCCTAACCCAACCATAACTTGACTTTAGCAAAGCTTTTGACACAGTCTCCCACAGTATTCTTGCCAGTAAGTTAAAGAAGTATGGGCTGGATGAATGGACGATAAGGTGGATAGAAAGCTGGCTAGATTGTCGGGCTCAACGGGGACTGATCAATGGCTCCATTTCTAGTTGGCAGCCGGTATCAAGTGGAGTGCCCCAAGAGTTGGTCCTCGGGCCGGTTTTGTTCAATATCTTCATTAACGATCTGGAGGATGGTGTGGATTGCACCTTCAGCAAGTTTGCAGATGTCACTAACCTGGGAGGAAAGGTAGATACGCTGGAGGATAGGGATAGGATACAGAGGGACCTAGACAAATTAGAGGATTGGGGCAAAAGAAATCTGATGAGGTTCAACAAGGACAAGTGCAGAGTCCTGCACTTAGGATGGAAGAATCCCATGCACCGCTACAGACTAGGGACCGAATGGCTAGGCAGCAGTTCTGCAGAAAAGGACCTAGGGGTTACAGTGGGCGAGAAGCTGGATATGAGTCAACAGTGTGCCCTTGTTGCCAAGAAGGCCAATGGCATTTTGGGCTGTATAAGTAGGGGCATTGCCAGCAGATCGAGGGACGTGATCGTTCCCCTCTATTTGACATTGGTGAGGCCTCATCTGGAGTACTGTGTCCAGTTTTGGGCCCCACACTACAAGAAGGATGTGGAAAAATTGGAAAACGTCCAGTGGAGGGCAACGAAAATGATTAGGGGACTGGAACACATGACTTATGAGGAGAGGCTGAGGGAACTGGGATTGTTTAGTCTGCGGAAGAGAAGAATGAGGGGGGATTTGATAGCTGCTTTCAACTCCCTGAAAGGGGGTTCCCAAGAGGATGGATCTAGACTGTTCTCAGTGGTAGCGGATGACAGAACGAGGAGTAATGGTCTCAAGTTGCAGTGGGGGAGGTTTAGGTTGGATATTAGGAAAAACTTTTTCACCAGGAGGGTGGTGAAGCACTGGAATGGGTTACCTAGGGAGGTGGTGGAATCTCCTTCCTTAGAAGTTTTTAAGGTCAGGCTTGACAAAGCCCTGGCTGGGATGATTTAGCAGGGGATTGGTCCTGCTTTGAGCAGGGGGTTGGACTAGTTGACCTCCTGAGGTCCCTTCCAACCCTGATATTCTATGATTCTATAACTCCAATCCTCACTCTCCTCTAGGTTTAGAGCTGAGGCAGGGTTTAGGGGTAAGGGTTTGTTAAGGTTTAGGAATTAATGTTAGGTTTAGTGTTTTTTAGGCATTAGTAATTAGGGGGTCAGAGTCAGCAGCACATGTTAGTCTCTAAGGTGCCACAACTACTCCTTTTCTCCTTTTCTTTTTGTGGATACAGACTGACACGGCTGCTACTCTGAAACCTTTAAGAAATAGTAAATGCTGATTCTAAGAAGTTATTTGGGTACCTGCTCATCTATTTTGCAGATTAAATTCTCTCAACTACCATCTCTGCTGTCATACTGCAGTGACACATCGGCTAACCCCTGGGTGTGAGTGTAGCTGAGTACACACAATCCAGAACAGGTTATATAACCTAACTTCCTGAACAAAACAAGCAGATTCTATCTATCAGCAGCAGCACCATGTCACTTGATTCAGGAATCACCACTGAGCAAGCATAAGGAGAAGTAAAACAGACCTAGCAAACGTGGTGCCGCCTTTACTCAAGCAAAGCTGACACAGAAGCCCAAAGTTTTTCTCCCTGGGATGCAATATTGGGACCTTGAAAATAATGGTTTGGGCCACATAACACAATGAGGCAGGCATACTGCAGCCCTAGCATCTATCCCTCAAGTGCTGTTTAAAACAGGCCACTTGGGGAAAGTTTACCTTTGATTAAGTGTGTTAGAGAGTTAAGCACAGGGAAGGGAGTGGAAGGTTAGAAATCGGATTTGTTTGGGCTGTAAAAATACCACTGAAATTCATGACTGTGATCCTGCAGTGAAACAACCAGACTGATTGCAATGTTAGTACCAAGATGTATTTACTGAGCTTGTTATTGATATGTACAACAATGTGCTGCTCTCAGCCCTGGGCTCACCTGCAAGATCATCAGCAGAAACCAGAGCCAGTCATAGAATCATAGAATCATAGAATATCAGGGTTGGAAGGGACCTCAGGAGGTCAACTAGTCCAACCCCCTGCTCAAAGCAGGACCAATCCCCAATTAAATCATCCCAGCCAGGGCTTTGTCAAGCCTGACCTTAAAAACTTCTAAGGAAGGAGATTCTACCACCTCCCTAGGTAACGCATTCCAGTGTTTCACCACCCTCCTAGTGAAAAAGTTTTTCCTAATATCCAACCTAAACCTCCCCCACTGCAACTTGAGACCATTACTCCTTGTCCTGTCATCTTCTACCACTGAGAATAGTCTAGAACCATCCTCTTTGGAACCACCTCTCAGGTAGTTGAAAGCAGCTATCAAATCCCCCCTCATTCTTCTCTTCTGCAGACTAAACAATCCCAGTTCCCTCAGCCTCTCCTCATAAGTCATGTGTTCCAGACCCCTAATCATTTTTGTTGCCCTTCGCTGGACTCTCTCCAATTTATCCACATCCTTCTTGTAGTGTGGGGCCCAAAACTGGACACAGTACTCCAGATGAGGCCTCACCAATGTCGAATAGAGGGGAACGATCACGTCCCTCGATCTGCTCGCTATGCCCCTACTTATACATCCCAAAATGCCATTGGCCTTCTTGGCAACAAGGGCACACTGCTGACTCATATCCAGCTTCTCGTCCACTGTAACCCCTAGGTCCTTTTCTGCAGAACTGCTGCCTAGCCATTCGGTCCCTAGTCTGTAGCTGTGCATTGGGTTCTTCCGTCCTAAGTGCAGGACCCTGCACTTATCCTTATTGAACCTCATCAGGTTTCTTTTGGCCCAATCCTCCAATTTGTCTAGGTCCCTCTGTATCCTATCTCTGCCCTCCAACGTATCTACCACTCCTCCCAGTTTAGTATCATCCGCAAATTTGCTGAGAGTGCAATCCACACCATCCTCCAGATCATTTATGAAGATATTGAACAAAACCGGCCCCAGGACCGACCCATGGGGCACTCCACTTGACACCGGCTGCCAACTAGACATGGAGCCATTGATCACTACCCGTTGAGCCCGACAATCTAGCCAACTTTCTACCCACCTTATAGTACATTCATCCAGCCCATACTTCTTTAACTTGCTGACAAGAATACTGTGGGAGACAGTGTCAAAAGCTTTGCTAAAGTCAAGAAACAATACATCCACTGCTTTCCCTTCATCCACAGAATCAGAAATCTCATCGTAGAAGGCGATTAGATTAGTCAGGCATGACCTTCCCTTGGTGAATCCATGCTGACTGTTTCTGATCACTTTACTCTCGTGTAAGTGCTTCAGGATTGATTCCTTGAGGACCTGCTCCATGATTTTTCCGGGGACTGAGGTGAGGCTGACTGGCCTGTAGTTCCCAGGATCCTCCTTCTTCCCTTTTTTAAAGATTGGCACTACATTAGCCTTTTTCCAGTCATCTGGGACTTCCCCCATTCGCCACGAGTTTTCAAAGATAATGGCCAATAGCTCTGCAATCACATCCGCCAATTCCTTTAGCACTCTCGGATGCAACTCGTCCGGCCCCATGGACTTGTGCACGTCCAGCTTTTCTAAATAGTCCCTAACCACCTCTTTCTCCACTGAGGGCTGGCCATCTACTCCCCATGTTGCGATGCCCAGCGCAGCAGTCTGGGAGCTGTCCTTGTTAGTGAAGACAGAGGCAAAAAAAGCATTGAGCACATTAGCTTTTTCCACATCCTCTGTCACTAGGTTGCCTCCCTCATTCAGTAAGGGGCCCACACTTTCCTTGGCTTTCTTCTTGTTGCCAACATACCTGAAGAAACCCTTCTTGTTACTCTTGACATCTCTTGCTAGCTGCAGCTCCAGGTGCGATTTGGCCCTCCTGATTTCATTCCTACATGCCCGAGCAATATTTTTATACTCTTCCCTGGTCATATGTCCAACCTTCCACTTCTTGTGAGCTTCTTTTTTATGTTTAAGATCTGCTAGGATTTCACCATTAAGCCAAGCTGGTCGTCTGCCATATTTACTATTCTTTCGACTCATCGGGATGGTTTGTCCCTGTAACCTCAACAGGGATTCCTTGAAATACAGCCAGCTCTCCTGGACTTCTTTCCCCTTCATGTTAGTCCCCCAGGGGATCCTACCCATCCGCTCCCTGAGGGAGTCGAAGTCTGCTTTCCTGAAGTCCAGGGTCCGTATCCTGCTGCTTACCTTTCTTCCCTGTGTCAGGATCCTGAACTCGACCATCTCATGGTCACTGCCTCCCAGATTCCCATCCACTTTTGCTTCCCCCACTAATTCTTCCCTGTTTGTGAGCAGCAGGTCAAGAAAAGCTCCCCCCCAGTTGGCTCGTCTAGCACTTGCACCAGGAAATTGTCCCCTACGCTTTCCAAAAACTTCCTGGATTGTCTATGCACCGCTGTATTGCTCTCCCAGCAGATATCAGGAAAATTAAAGTCACCCATGAGAACCAGGGCGTGCGATCTAGTAGCTTCTGCGAGTTGCCGGAAGAAAGCCTCATCCACCTCATCCCCCTGGTCCGGTGGTCTATAGCAGACTCCCACCACTACATCACTCTTATTACTCACACTTCTAAACTTAATACAGAGACTCTCAGGTTTTTCTCCAGTTTCGTACCGGAGCTCTGAGCAGTCATACTGCTCCCTTACATACAGTGCTACTCCCCCACCTTTTCTGCCCTGCCTGTCCTTCCTGAACAGTTTATAACCATCCATGACAGTACTCCAGTCATGTGAGTTATCCCACCAAGTCTCTGTTATTCCAATCACGTCATAATTCCCTGACATCACGAGGACCTCCAGTTCTCCCTGCTTGTTTCCAAGGCTTTGTGCATTCGTATATAAGCACTTGAGAGAACGTGCTGATCGCCCCTCATTCTCAGTATGAGGCAGGAGCCCTCCCATCACAGACGTTCCTGCCTGTGCTTCCTCCCAGTATCCCGTTTTCCCACTCACCTCAGGGCTTTGGTCTCCTTCCCCCGGTGAAAGTCAGGAAATGACCATTTCACTATGTGAAAAATAAAGTGAAAAACTTTCACATTTGTCAAAATCCTTTCTCAAAATTTTGGGGACGTTCTTCAATTTTCAACAAAAATTTTAAAAATTGATGAAAACAAGAATTTTTGCCACAAACATTTTTCCTTTTAGTCAAAAAGCCATTTTCTGTCTAAAAGAGTTCTGATGGAGCATTTTTACCCATCTCTAGCATTTGGGCCTTTGGGGCAAATAACATATTACTCAGCAAACTGCCCATCCATGTTCGTAACTGCTTGCTCACACATTCTGTATTCAGAGTAACAGTCGTGTTAGTCTGTATTCGCAAAAAGAAAAGGAGTACTTGTGGCACCTTAGAGACTAACCAATTTATTTGAGCATAAGCTTTCGTGAGCTACAGCTCACTTCATCGGATGCATACTGTGGAAACTGCAGAAGACATTATATACACAGAGATCATGAAACAATACCTCCTCCCACCCCACTCTCCTGCTGGTAATAGCTTATCTAAAGTGATCACTCTCCTTACAATGTGTATGATAATCAAGTTGGGCCATTTCCAGCACAAATCCAGGTTTTCTCACCCTCCGCCCCCCCCCCCCCCCACACACACAAACTCACTCTCCTGCTGGTAATAGCTTATCCAAAGTGACCACTCTCCCTACAATGTGTATGATAATCAAGGTGGGCCATTTCCAGCATAAATCCAAGTTTAACCAGAATGTCTGAGGGGGGGGGTAGGAAAAAACAAGGGCAAATAAGCTACCTTGCATAATGACTTAGCCACTCCCAGTCTCTATTTAAGCCTAAATTAATAGTATCCAATTTGCAAATGAATTCCAATTCAGCAGTTTCTTGCTGGAGTCTGAATTTGAAGTTTTTTTGTTGTAAGATAGCGACCTTCATGTCTGTAATTGTGTGACCAGAGAGATTGAAGTGTTCTCCGACTGGTTTATGAATGTTATAATTCTTGACATCTGATTTGTGTCCATTTATTCTTTTACGTAGAGACTGTCCAGTTTGATCAATGTACATGGCAGAGGGGCATTGCTGGCACATGATGGCATATATCACATTGGTGGATGTGCAGGTGAACGAGCCTCTGATAGTGTGGCTGATGTTATTAGGCCCTGTGATGGTGTCCCCTGAATAGATATGTGGGCACAGTTGGCAACGGGCTTTGTTGCAAGGATAGGTTCCTGGGTTAGTGGTTCTGTTGGGTGGTATGTGGTTGTTGGTGAGTATTTGCTTCAGGTTGGGGGGCTGTCTGTAGGCAAGGACTGGCCTTTCTCCCAAGATTTGTGAGAGTGTTGGGTCATCCTTCAGGATAGGTTGTAGATCCTTAATAATGCGTTGGAGGGGTTTTAGTTGGGGGCTGAAGGTGACGGCTAGTGGCGTTCTGTTATTTTCTTTGTTGGGCCTGTCCTGGAGTAGGTGACTTCTGGGAACTCTTCTGGCTCTGTCAATCTGTTTCTTCACTTCCGCAGGTGGGTATTGTAGTTGTAAGAATGCTTTATAGAGATCTTGTAGGTGTTTGTCTCTGTCCGAGGGGTTGGAGCAAATGCGGTTGTATCGCAGAGCTTGGCTGTAGACGATGGATCGTGTGGTGTGGTCAGGGTGAAAGCTGGAGGCATGTAGGTAGGAATAGCGGTCAGTAGGTTTCCGGTATAGGGTGGTGTTGATGTGACCATCGTTTATTAGCACTGTAGTGTCCAGGAAGTGGATTGCAATGTTCTCTTCTTTGATGTCTGTCATTGAAGTGACAATACTACTGAACTGACAGTGAGCATGTTGGGATATTAGTGTAGCTGGGATGTAGCAGTATGACACCAGCAGACTAACCGGAGTCATGGTGGGTGTCAGAGGTTTATAATGTTCTTGCATTTTAGTATTTGCATTGTTGTGAGGAACTGGTAAGGTTTGTGGGTGCATGTGGGTAATCTTACTACACGTTCCATATAGTGATTATTGCTAACTGACAACAGACCATAATAGACCATGCTTTCTCCTGCCCCAGTGTAAACAGAAACAGTCACCTGAAGCCAGTTGGGAAATTGTCAAACTACATATGTGTTTACCAGCCATTTGTGACTTTGAAAATCTCCCCAACAGGGATATTGCAGCTTTACATTATTGCATCCCAAAGCAGAATTTGGCCGACCATAACAGTGAATCAAACATCCAGGTGCTGCACATATTAAAGCAAAGAGCTGCCCTCCTTCATATCCTTCCTTAAAACTCTCTTCTGCAAAAACAACTACAAAACATTCAACCCCAATAAAGCAGCTGAGGAGCTGAGACCACTGCCCATCATGCTGACCAGTTCCCTTGTGCTCCCCCATCTGTCTGTCTGTATTTATCTGCTGTCTCTTAGATTTAAAGCTTTCTGGGGCGAGGATTGTATTTTTATTCTGTGTTTGGACAGCACCTAGTACAATGGGATCCTGGTCCAGGGCTGGTGCCTCTCGCTATGAAAATAATAAATAATCTTCGAGTATTTACTTATACATCCCAAAGGAACATTCATTAAATGAATCACTGATGTAACAGTCTGCATGTCCTGACAAAGTCTATTCATTCTGTAACCCAGACAAGTCCATCATTCATGTAACTAAAGCTATAGTTAACTTTACTTATCAATTACAAACCTGCTTGAGACAGGAGATTTGAGAGAATCACAGGCCTAGCAGGGATGATGGCGTTTTGTGTCTCCAAGGCAATTCTACACAGAAAACTGAGCATCCAACCCAGTGGCACCATCCCCAGTCTCAGGTTCCCTCAATGCTACCCCTACCCCCCAGGCAAAGGGTTTTGGCTGTATCTGGTCTGCAATCAAGTGTATTACAAATATTTTATTCACATTTTTGTCTTCCCTGAATCACTAGCAGCAATTTAGAAGAGGGAAGTGGCTAACAGTCCTGGCCTGGTGTTTTTTTATGGTGTGCTGGTGTTGCCACAGCTCACTTCTTTGTCATTTAGCAGATAGTGAAACACAAATCACAAACCACAAAGAGGAAAAAACAAAAGCTCAGCAGCCGTGTCTGCACAAAGGTGTGAAAATAATACTAGTAAACCTGCTCTGCAGCTTTCCTGCTGAGTGCAGGCTACTGGAAAGGAGGCCTCAACAGGTGCTAAGATGAGATGATAACAAGCCACATATCGATAAAGTAAAAACATTTCACACTCTGAGGTTAGAGTCAGCGCCTCTGACTCTGCTGCCAGCAGTGTTCCCATTATTAGTGAGTTCTAGCACTGGGAGATGGCGCTTTTTGGCAGTTAAGTAAGGCCAACCCAAGCTCTGTGTCAGGGCTGATCTTAGACACTGTCAACCCGAAAATTACATAGCTACCTCAATACTGATACTGACTCAAGCTACCAGTAGCAGCTGCAACCCTCAAAACTGAAAGGAGTTTATAAAACTCTCCACCATTTTACATCGTGACTGCCCATTTCTTTCTAAAAGATCTGCTCTCGCTCAACCACAGTTATTGGGCTGAATGTAGAAATTGCTGGCTGTGATGCTCTGGCCTGGGTTATGATGGACTACTGATTAGATGGGCAGAATGGTCCCTTCTGGACTTACAATCTAGGGGAAATTATTTCTGTAGATTTTTGGTCTACTCCTTTGCCCATGGCCCATCTGTTAGTTTCATTTACTTACTTTCAGACTCTGTAAACCACCAATGCAGTGCAGACTGGATGCCTCTCCCCCACTCAATACAGTGCCATCATTGCCCTCTAGTTTATTGTGCTTCAGTCCACATAACACCTCAAGACTGGACATCTTTATAAAAGCATACTGCACCACAGCCACAACCGTGCAGGATGCAGGAATCATTGGGTGAAAGTCACTGGGCTGGGCAATGCATGAAGTCAGATTAGATGATGCTAATGGTCGCGTCTAGTCTTAATATCTGTGCAGGAGCGGTTTCCAAACCTGTCTGACTCATTTTGACAGTGGACATTTCCTGAGACACTATTCACATGAAGATTTCTACATTTTGAGACCAGAAGGGATCGTACAACCATCTAGGCTTATCTTCTTTGTAACCCAGGCCAGAGAACCCCACCCAGCACCTTCTGCAACCAGTTCAATAATTCATGGTTTAACTCAAACATGTTTTGTAGCAAGAGACATCCAATCTGGATTTAGAAACTGAGTGTTGCAGAATCCACTGCTGACCTGGATAATAACTGAAGTGCTTTATTATCCTCCCTGTTAACAATCTGCATTTCATTTCCACTTTCCTCTTTGTTGACTTCAACTCCTGGCTGTGAGATCTCACGCTGCCTTTGTCTGCGAGAGTAAAGAGCCCTCTGCTCTCCCCATGTCAGTACTTATAGATGGGGGTAAAGTCAGCTCTGAACCATCTCACTGAAAAACTAGATGATAATCTACTGTTTTATACCACATCTGTAAATTCCTGGGGCAAGGGCTGTTTTTTAGGAGGGGGAGGAAGTGCATACTATAATAGGGCCCTGACTTCTGTTTGCTGCTGCTAGGTGCTACTATTAGTCAAATTAATAACAACTGGGCTGAGAGGCGTGGTCCCAAGACCTTGAACCATCACTCTCATTATAAGATTTATTACAATCTCAAGAGATGTCTGTAGCATGTTCTCTTCAGTCACTAATGCTTAATTCATACCGTTGCCTCTGATTCACTATCCCCGGGCAAGGGACAGAAGTAATAGCATATTAAACAGTTTGGGCCAAGTCCTGCCTTTACAGCACAGCCATGAGACAGTGGAGGCGGGGGGGAGGGGGCCTGCACCACTCTATGGGAGAAGGCAGGGTTACGGTTAGGGTTAAGGTGGGGGCAGTCCCTGTAGTCAGGAATGTGCAGTGACTGCAAATGTGGCTATGCAAGGCGGAGACAGGCTCAGGGCGGGAGGTGGTAGTGGTGAAGGTTCCTTCCTCCTTCTGCTTCTTCTCCCCACACACTAACTAAGAGCAGCTACACTCCGTCCCCAGACTAGCCTTTGTGCAAGGCTGGACAATGTGGGGAGGTTCCTCATCTATTTGTAAGAGCTGTCTGCAGGCATCTGTGCAGAAGTTTAGGATGAAGATAGGGAAATATCCCCTGGCAGCAAGAGGTATCAGGCTGGCAGCAGGGAATTCTGGGAGCCTCATTGCTTTGGACACTTGAACAAAGCACTAATAAATCCACATGAAGGAACAAACCTTCACTGCTCCCTGGGAGGCTACTTAGAAGGGACCCAACAGCTACCTCCCAAGATCTTGTGCTTCTACAACTCACACAAAATTCAGTCAATCACTCTGCCCCGCCCCTCACATTTCGAACAGAAAGTGCTTTCTGTACCCTGGGTAGCTTGCATGTTCCTTAGCCCTGGAAACGCCATCATGACAGCTAGGAAATGCTAACTCTCAAGCAATAGTCATGGTGCCACTGGCTCTGCAGACACCGTCCTGGAAACCTAGTGAGCAACTTCACTAGAAAAAAGAACAGGAATACTTGTGGCACCTTAGAGACTAACAAATTTTCTTTTTGTGAATACAGCCTAACACTGCTGCTACGCTGAAACTTCACTAGAGGGGCACTTAGAGCGGTGATTTAGTTAGTCACCCAGCAACAATTACGCAGCTGACTAAGGAAGAGAAACCTGTGCTTCACAGAAATGGCATTTCATCTCCCTTCAAATTAAGACTCTTATCCTGTTGATAAATTATATAATCAACTGCTTGGCCACACCTTGGTTCATTATGAAATATATTCAAGAGACCAAATAACCAATGTCAGCCAAGTTTACTGCTATAAGTCATTAATAATAATAACGTATAGGGAAAAGGTTCAATACGATACCAGTCTCTGAGGAGCTGTCCCGTGCAGCATTGTTACATTCCCCTTACACAGAAGGTGTGGTCCCAAAGTTATGTCCCTAAAGCCATCTGTTTATACCCTACCTGTTTATAAGAACAAAGAATGGTGTAAGTCATCTGAAATTACATTTTACAAATCAGATTTCTACCTTGTTTTTCTGGTACCATGGTGAAAACCTTATCACTGAGTTCTGAACATATGCATTCCAAATACCAAGGGGTGTAAGGGTACCTCCTGGGTCTGTATGAAGGTAGAGCAATCCTATGTCTTGTCCTCTTCCTTAGAGACATTCCAGTACTGGCCTGGGAGAAGAACTCCCTAGCTGTTGCGATGATAAAATAATCATATGGCCTAATCCTGACATCTTTCCTATCTACTTCAGATAAAACTTAATTCAGATAATTCAAGGGATTATGGGACACTTATCATAAGTAAACAGGATTATTAATCAAGTTGTAGTCCAGTTTAGGCTCTACAACTGCTATAAGTTGTGATTAATGCTATTTGTACTTAATGCATACTAATATGTATAAGTGTGGATAATACAAATTTTATATAAATATAAATGTGTATTATCCACACCTATACATATTAGCCCCATTGGCCCCAGTACCAGGCCAAGCTGCAAACACCTCCCCCCACCCCGAGCGCCGGGCCAGCCCCAGCACCGGGCCGAGGCGGCAGCCCCCCTTCCCCTGAAGGTCCTCCCCTGCCTGAGCCGCTGCCCCCACCGTCAGCACTGGGCTGAGCTGCCGGCCCCGCAAGCACCAGGCTGGCCCAGCGCTGGGTCAGACCCTCTCCCACCAGCCCCTCCTGCCCCTGAAGCGCCTCCCCTGGATGAGATGCTGGCCACCAGTGCTGGGCCAAGCCACCGGCCCCCCGAGCCGCCAGCCCCCCGACCCTGAAGGCCCTCCCCTGGCAGAGCCGCTGCCTCCTCCACCCAGCACCGGGAGCACCTGCTCCTTCCACTCTTAAAGGCCCCACCCACCCCGCCGAGCCGCCAGCCCCAGAGCACCTGGCCGAGCCTCCTCACTCCGCCAGCCACTGGCTCTCCCTGTCCCAAGGAGGAGGGATGTGGCAACCAGCGGGGACTGGGAGGGGTGGAGTGCAGGAGGCGGTGGGGGTCTCGTGGAAGGGGCGGGGCTACCTTGGTAGCGGCTCAGCGGCAGCACCAGGGAGGGCTAAAGCTAAGCCTTCCCTGGCCTATTATACCCTATTATATAGACATCCCTAGGAAAGACCCAATATGCATTGTATGGAATTCAATTTATGACAAATTTAGGCCCCAATCCTGCAAACAACTGATGCACATGTTTCACGTTATGCACACGACCACCATCCACTCCAATAAAATGCACTGGAACATTCATGGGTACAGCAGGGTCTGCAGAATTCATGGCTTTGCCATTCTCCAGACTGACATCTGTCTCTTTAGTCTCTTTTCTCTCTGTGATGGAACATTAGACTGTATTATACGGTTCTGCCACTATGGGGCGCTGTGTAAAATATGCTCAAATAAATTTGTTAGTCTCTAAGGTGCCACAAGTACTTCTTTTCTTTTTGCAAATACAGACTAACACGGCTGTTACTCTGAAACCTGTGTAAAATAATGTATTTAAAACTAATTTAGCAATACCTGGCAGAGCACTAAAGGATCTTACATTGAACACATTTGGTGTGTGTATAAGCAACCTCTGTGGCCAGTCCATAGCTGGTACAGCAGTATATGACACGACAAGACATGATCTATTGTTTTAGCCTCTCTTGCTCAGTGGGGGTCCAGAAGCATGACCCCATTTGGTAAATCTGGGTTTGCCTCTGAGTTTGTCACATCACCTCACACCCCAGAGTTGCCTCTTCTGCCCCTGGCAAAAAAGTTCCACCAAGTAGCAGAGAAACCAGCTTAAAGCAAAAGAGTATCTCATTCCCCTCCCAGCCAGGTCAGGAAAAGAGAACAGCTTCCCAAGCCTAGGCAGGTCTTGTTCAACCAGGAGCAAAATTTAATTGTCATTAGTGACACTAAGCAACTGGGTGCTTACCTGGTTTCCACGAGTGAGGTCCAAACTCTGCTCTGGATGAAGTCAGTGGGGTTACAGAGTGGGTGGACTGATTTAAATCACTGATTTTAATCATGCTTTAAATCAGTCAGCTGGAAACTTTGATTTAAATCACTGCATTTAATTTTGTTTTGCATTTGTACTTTTAATTATTTTCCTCAAAAAGTCATTGATTGGTAACCATTAAAATATGTTGATTTCCAAGTAAATATAGCCTTTTCACTAAATTTAATACTTCTTTTGGGGCTGATAGTCTAGGCCATACAATGCCCAGGTGAAGTTGCAGGTCTGGCAATAGGGCAGAGAAATAAAGCCAAACTCAATGTGTTAGATAACCTGGCAGCTGAGGTCTGACGCATGGGACTCCACTGGGTTACATCAGGCCCCTCCCAGCTGTCCCTCCCCACTGTAGGAGGCGTTGCAAAGGATGCTGCATTTTGGCAATCCCCAACCAGCGTAATAGTCCATAGGCTACTCTAGACCAGCAGTTCTCAAACTGGGGTCTGCGGACCCAAGGGTACTCCAGTGGGTCCGCGAGTTGTGTCTGGGGCCACTGGCCCTGCTGATCATCTCCTCCCACTCCCTCCCAGTGCCTCCTGCATACTGGGGAACAGCTGTTCAGTTGCGTACAGGAGGCGCTGGGAGGGAGGGGGAGGAGCGGGGACGGGGCATGCTTGGGGGGAGGGGGCGGAAAGAGGCAGGGAAGAGGAGAGGCAGGGGTGAAGCAGGGGCAGGAAAAGGTGGGGCAGGGGTGGGGCCTTGGGGGAAGGGGTGGAGTGGGAGCGGGGCCTGGGGTTGAGTAGGCTTTGAGCACCCCCGGAGAAAATTAGAAGCCGGCTTGGGTGTCCACGAAAAATTTAAAATCAAAATGTGGGACCTCGGTTTACTAAAGTTTGAGAACCACTGCTCTAGACTATACAGGGGCCAAACCTGGGAATGGGTGGGGGGGTGGCTTAAAGCAATATCCTCAGCCTTCTGACTCATCTTCCCAAAGCTCCAGGTCTATCTGTGAAAGCCTCCACGTGAGCCTTAACATAAACCTGGGTGAATGTATCATAGAATAGAATCATAGAATATCAGGGTTGGAAGGGACCCCAGAAGGTCATCTAGTCCAACCCCCTGCTCTAAGCAGGACCAATTCCCAGTTAAATCATCCCAGCCAGGGCTTTGTCAAGCCTGACCTTAAAAACCTCTAAGGAAGGAGATTCTACCACCTCCCTAGGTAACGCATTCCAGTGTTTCACCACCCTCTTAGTGAAAAAGTTTTTCCTAATATCCAATCTAAACCTCCCCCATTGCAACTTGAGACCATTACTCCTCGTTCTGTCATCTGCTACCATTGAGAACAGTCTAGAGCCATCCTCTTTGGAACCCCCTTTCAGGTAGTTGAAAGCAGCTATCAAATCCCCCCTCATTCTTCTCTTCTGCAGACTAAACAATCCCAGCTCCCTCAGCCTCTCCTCATAAGTCATGTGCTCTAGACCCCTAATCATTTTTGTTGCCCTTCGCTGGACTCTCTCCAATTTATCCACATCCTTCTTGTAGTGTGGGGCCCAAAACTGGACACAGTGCTCCAGATGAGGCCTCACCAGTGTCGAATAGAGGGGAACGATCACGTCCCTCGATCTGCTCGCTATGCCCCTACTTATACATCCCAAAATGCCATTGGCCTTCTTGGCAACAAGGGCACACTGCTGACTCATATCCAGCTTCTCGTCCACTGTCACCCCTAGGTCCTTTTCCGCAGAACTGCTGCCTAGCCATTCGGTCCCTAGTCTGTAGCGGTGCATTGGATTCTTCCATCCTAAGTGGAGGACCCTGCACTTATCCTTATTGAACCTCATCAGATTTCTTTTGGCCCAATCCTCCAATTTGTCTAGGTCCTTCTGTATCCTATCCCTCCCCTCCAGCGTATCTACCACTCCTCCCAGTTTAGTATCATCCGCAAATTTGCTGAGAGTGCAATCCACACCATCCTCCAGATCATTTATGAAGATATTGAACTTATGATAATGTACTTCTTAAGAAGGCTAAATGCCACAGCCTGTGCTACTTGTCTGGGGATGAACCTTTGCTTCAGTTTTGGGTCATAAACAGCGTCGCTTCCAATGGAAAACCAGAGGGGCTGCAGTTGTTACAGAGTACAGGAGCTCGGGGTTATTTTGCACAATACCACTTACTATATTTGTGCATTTCCAGAGACTCTAGAGCAGGGGTGGGCAAACTTTTTGGGCCGAGGGCCACATGTGGGTGGGGAAATTGTATGCAGGGCCAGGGCAGGGGGTTGGGATGCTGGAGGGAGTGCGGGGTGTGGGAGGGGGGTGCCTTGTGCAGGAATGGGCTCAGGGCAAGGGATTGGGGCAGAGGAGGGGTTGGGGTGCAGGAGGGGGCTCAGGGAAGGGGGTTGGGGTGCAGGAGGGGTGTGGAGTTCAGGAGGGGGCTCAGGGCAGAGGTGCAGGAGGGGTGCGGACTGCGGGAGGGAGCTCAGGGCAGGGGGTTGGGGTGCACAGGGGTGCAGGGTGCAGCAGGGGGCTCAGGGCAGGGGGTTGGGAGGCAGGGGGCAGGAGGAGTTTGAGCTCCAGCCCAGCACTGCTTACCTAAAGCAGCTCCAGGGTGGCAGCGGCATGCACCGGGGCCAGGGCAGGCTCCCTGCATTCCTGCCCTGGCCCCACGCCGCGCTGCTCCGGGAAGCGGCCAGAACCACATCCCGCAGGGGGCGGTGCCTGGAGGCAAGGGCAACCCACAGAGCCTTCTCCCCCCTACCACCACCACCGCGGGGCCCCAGGGACATGGTACTGGCGCGGGGCCTGCGGCACCACGGGGGGCAATCCTGCAGGCCGGATCCAAACCCTGAGGCAAGCACAGAGCTGTGGATTGTCTGTGATAAATGGCCATGCCCATATTTCCCAGTACACCTCAGCAAGGGGCTTGATGTATAACTAATGTATGGACTGCAATGATCGCAGAGAGTGTCATTGACCATACTGCTGAGACTTGCTGGGACATTCCTTTGCCTCTCCCTAGCACCTCACCGTGCACTGAAAGGAAGGAAATACAGTTCAAAGTCAAAGTCCCATCACAACTGATGCTGCATTTGCATTAAAATTACAACTTCCAGTATTGTATTTTTGCTTCAGATATCCTTCCAAGCACAGGCTCTGATGCAGGCAGACCAGATGGCAGCTCATTCCAAGCCCCCTAGGTCTCAACTGAACAGTGACAAATACAAATCTGGAACCAGTCTGGCTCACCAGTGTGTTAGTATTGTTAAAATAGGTATTAAAGTTATAAAAATGTACTTAGTCTTTAAACTTTATGGAATGCTTGTAAGTTAATTAATCTCATAGACTTTAAGGTCAGCAGGGACCATCATGATCATCTAGTCCATGGGTGGGCAAACTTTTTGGCCAAGGGCCACATCTGGATACGGAAATTGTATGGCAGGCCAGAAATACTCACAAAATTGGGGGTTGGGGAGGGGGTGAGGGCTCCAGCTGGGGCTGCAGGCTTGGGGGTGGGACCAGAAATGAGGAGTTCAGGGTACGGGTGGGGACTCCAGGCTGGGGCAGGGGTGCGGGGGGAGTGAGGGCTTCGGCTAGAGGTGCGAGCTCTGGGGTGGGGCTGGTGATAAGGGATTTCGTGTGCAGGAGGGTGCTCTGGGCTGGGACCAAGGGGTTCGGAGGGTGGGAGGGGGATCAGAGTGTTGGGGTGCAGGAGGAGGTCAACGGTGCAGGCTCTTTGAGGTGCTTACCTCAAGCAGCTTCCGGAAGCAGCGGCATGTCCCCCCCTCAGCTCCTATGCAGACGCACAGTACTGGCCAGGCAGCTCTGCACACTGCCCCGTCCACAGGCGCCACCCCTGCAGCTCCCATTGGCCACAGTTCCCGGCCAATGGGAGCTGTGAGGGCAGTGCTTGGGGCGGGGGCAGCGTGTGGAGCCCCCTGGCTGTCCCTACACGTAGGAGCCGGAGGGGAGACATGGTGCTGCTTCCAGGAGTCATGCGCCATAGTGGGGAAGTTCCAGACCCTGCTCTCCAGCGGAAGCGAGAGGGCTGGATTAAAATGTTTGACAGGCTGGATGCGGCCCACAAGCTGTAGTTTGCCCACCCCTGATCTAATCTGACCTCCTGCACATTGCAGGCCACAGAACCTCACCCACCCACTCCTGTAATAAAACCATAACCTCAGGCTGAGTTACTGAAGTCCTCAAATCATGATTTAAAGACTTCAAATTACAGAGAATCCACCATTTACATTAATTTAAACCTGCAAGTGACCCGTGCCTCACGCTGCAGAGGAAGGCGAAAAAACCCCAGGGTCTCTGCCAATCTGACCTGGGGGAAAATTCCTTCCCAACCCTAAATATGGCAATCAGTTAGACCCTGAGCATGTGGGCAAGACCTACTAGCCAGACACCTGGGGAAAAAATTCTCTGTAGTAACTCAGAGCCCTCCCCATCTAGTGTCCCATCACCAGACACTGGAGATATTTGTAGCTAGCAATCGTAGGTCACCTACATGCCATTGTATGCAACCTCATCACACCATCCTCTCCACAAACTTATCAAGCTCAGTCTGAATCCAGTTTTGTTTTTTGCCCCCACTGCTCCCCTTGGGAGGCTGTTCCAGAATTTCATTCCTCTGATGGTTAGAAACCTTTGTCTAATTTCAAGCAAAAACATAGCCCTGGTCTACACTATGAGTTTAGGTAGAATTTAGCAGTGTTAGATCGATTTAACCCTGCACCCGTCCACACAACAAAGCCATTTTTGTCGACTTAATGAGCTCTTAAAATCAATTTCTGTACTCCTCCCCCGTGAGGGGATTAGCGCTGAAATCATAGAATCATAGAATCATAGAATATCAGGGTTGGAAGGGACCTCAGGAGGTCATCTAGTCCAACCCCCTGCTCAAAGCAGGACCAATCCCCAATTAAATCATCCCAGCCAGGGCTTTGTCAAGCCTGACCTTAAAAACCTCTAAGGAAGGAGACTCCACCACCTCCCTAGGCAACACATTCCAGTGCTTCACCACCCTCTTGGTGAAAAAGATTTTCCTAATATCCAACCTAAACCTCCCCCACTGCAACTTGAGACCATTACTCCTTGTCCTGTCCTCTTCTACCACTGAGAATAGTCTAGAACCATCCTCTCTGGAACCACCTCTCAGGTAGTTGAAAGCAGCTATCAAATCCCCCCTCATTCTTCTCTTCCGCAGACTAAACAATCCCAGTTCTCTCAGCCTCTCCTCATAAGTCATGTGTTCCAGACCCCTAATCATTTTTGTTGCCCTTCGCTGGACTCTCTCCAATTTATCCACATCCTTCTTGTAGTGTGGGGCCCAAAACTGGACACAGTACTCCAGATGAGGCCTCACCAATGTCGAATAGAGGGGAACGATCATGTCCCTCGATCTGCTCGCTATGTCCCTACTTATACATCCCAAAATGCCATTGGCCTTCTTGGCAACAAGGGCACACTGTTGACTCATATCCAGCTTCTCGTCCACTGTAACCCCTAGGTCCTTTTCTGCAGAACTGCTGCCGAGCCATTCGGTCCCTAGTCTGTAGCGGTGCATTGGGTTCTTCCGTCCTAAGTGCAGGATCCTTCACTTATCCTTATTGAACCTCATCATGTTTCTTTTGGCCCAATCCTCCAATTTGTCTAGGTCCCTCTGTATCCTATCCCTGCCCTCCAGCGTATCTACCACTCCTCCTAGTTTAGTATCATCCGCAAATTTGCTGAGGGTGCAATCCACACCATCCTCCAGATCATTTATGAAGATATTGAACAAAACCGGCCCCAGGACCGACCCCTGGGGCACTCCACTTGATACCGGCTGCCAACTAGACATGGAGCCATTGATCACTACCCGTTGAGCCCGACAATCTAGCCAACTTTCTACCCACCTTATAGTGCATTCATCCAGCCCATACTTCTTTAACTTGCTGACAAGAATACTGTGGGAGACCATGTCAAAAGCTTTGCTAAAGTCAAGAAACAATACATCCACAGCTTTCCTTTCATCCACAGAACCAGTAATCTCATCATAGAAGGCGATTAGATTAGTCAGGCATGACCTTCCCTTGGTGAATCCATGTTGACTGTTCCTGATCACTTTCCTCTCATGTAAGTGCTTCAGGATTGATTCTTTGAGGACCTGCTCCATGATTTTTCCGGGGACTGAGGTGAGGCTGACTGGCCTGTAGTTCCCAGGATCCTCCTTCTTCCCTTTTTTAAAGATTGAATCATAGAATCATAGAATATCAGGGTTGGAAGGGACCTCAGGAGGTCATCTAGTCCAACCCCCTGCTCAAAGCAGGACCAATCCCCAATTAAATCATCCCAGCCAGGGCTTTGTCAAGCCTGACCTTAAAAACTTCTAAGGAAGGAGATTCTACCACCTCCCTAGGTAACGCATTCCAGTGTTTCACCACCCTCCTAGTGAAAAAGTTTTTCCTAATATCCAACCTAAACCTCCCCCACTGCAACTTGAGACCATTACTCCTTGTCCTGTCCTCTTCTACCATTGAGAATAGTCTAGAACCATCCTCTTTGGAACCACCTCTCAGGTAGTTGAAAGCAGCTATCAAATCCCCCCTCATTCTTCTCTTCTGCAGACTAAACAATCCCAGTTCCCTCAGCCTCTCCTCATAAGTCATGTGTTCCAGACCCCTAATCATTTTTGTTGCCCTTCGCTGGACTCTCTCCAATTTATCCACATCCTTCTTGTAGTGTGGGGCCCAAAACTGGACACAGTACTCCAGATGAGGCCTCACCAATGTCGAATAGAGGGGAACGATCACGTCCCTCGATCTGCTGGCAATGCCCCTACTTATACAGCCCAAAATGCCATTGGCCTTCTTGGCAACAAGGGCACACTGCTGACTCATATCCAGCTTCTCGTCCACTGTAACCCCTAGGTCCTTTTCCGCAGAACTGCTGCCGAGCCATTCGGTCCCTAGTCTGTAGCTGTGCATTGGGTTCTTCCGTCCTAAGTGCAGGACCCTGCATTTATCCTTATTGAACCTCATCAGGTTTCTTTTGGCCCAATCCTCCAATTTGTCCAGGTCCCTCTGTATCCTATCTCTGCCCTCCAGTGTATCTACCACTCCTCCCAGTTTAGTATCATCCGCAAATTTGCTAAGAGTGCAATCCACACCATCCTCCAGATCATTTATGAAGATATTGAACAAAACCGGCCCCAGGACCGACCCATGGGGCACTCCACTTGACACCAGCTGCCAACTAGACATGGAGCCATTGATCACTACCCGTTGAGCCCGACAATCTAGCCAACTTTCTACCCACCTTATAGTACATTCATCCAGCCCATACTTCTTTAACTTGCTGACAAGAATACTGTGGGAGACAGTGTCAAAAGCTTTGCTAAAGTCAAGAAACAATACATCCACTGCTTTCCCTTCATCCACAGAATCAGTAATCTCATCATAGAAGGCGATTAGATTAGTCAGGCATGACCTTCCCTTGGTGAATCCATGCTGACTGTTCCTGATCACTTTACTCTCGTCTCAGTGCTTCAGGATTGATTCCTTGAGGACCTGCTCCATGATTTTTCCGGGGACTGAGGTGAGGCTGACTGGCCTGTAGTTCCCAGGATCCTCCTTCTTCCCTTTTTTAAAGATTGGCACTACATTAGCCTTTTTCCAGTCATCTGGGACTTCCCCTGTTCGCCACGAGTTTTCAAAGATAATGGCCAATAGCTCTGCAATCACATCCGCCAATTCCTTTAGCACTCTCGGATGCAACTCGTCCGGCCCCATGGACTTGTGCACGTTCAGCTTTTCTAAATAGTCCCTAACCACCTCTTTCTCCACTGAGGGCTGGCCATCTACTCCCCATGCTGTGATGCCCAGCGCAGTAGTCTGGGAGCTGTCCTTGTTAGTGAAGACAGAGGCAAAAAAAGCATTGAGTACATTAGCTTTTTCCACATCCTCTGTCACTAGGTTGCCTCCCTCATTCAGTAAGGGGCCCACACTTTCCTTGGCTTTCTTCTTGTTGCCAACATACCTGAAGAAACCCTTCTTGTTACTCTTGACATCTCTTGCTAGCTGCAGCTCCAGGTGCGATTTGGCCCTCCTGATTTCATTCCTACATGCCCAAGCAATATTTTTATACTCTTCCCTGGTCATATGTCCAACCTTCCACTTCTTGTAAGCTTCTTTTTTATGTTTAAGATCCGCTAGGATTTCACCGTTAAACCAAGCTGGTCGTCTGCCATATTTACTATTCTTTCGACTCATCGGGATGGTTTGTCCCTGTAACCTCAACAGGGATTCCTTGAAATACAGCCAGCTCTCCTGGACTCCTTTCCCCTTCATTTTAGTCCCCCAGGGGATCCTACCCATCCGTTCCCTGAGGGAGTCCAAGTCTGCTTTCCTGAAGTCCAGGGTCCGTATCCTGCTGCTTACCTTTCTTCCCTGCGTCAGGATCCTGAACTCAACCAACTCATGGTCACTGCCCCCCAGATTCCCATCCACTTTTGCTTCCCCCACTAATTCTTCCCGGTTTGTGAGCAGCAGGTCAAGAAAAGCTCCCCCCATAGTTGGCTCCTCTAGCACTTGCACCAGGAAATTGTCCCCTATGCTTTCCAAAAACTTCCTGGATTGTCTATGCACCGCTGTATTGCTCTCCCAGCAGATATCAGGAAAATTAAAGTCACCCATGAGAACCAGGGCGTGCGATCTAGTAGCTTCTGCGAGTTGCCGGAAGAAAGACTCATCCACCTCATCCCCCTGGTCCGGTGGTCTATAGCAGACTCCCACCACTACATCACTCTTGTTGCTCACACTTCTAAACTTAATCCACAGACACTCAGGTTTTTCTGCAGTTTCGTACCGGAGCTCTGAGCAGTCATACTGCTCCCTTACATACAGTGCCACTCCCCCACATTTTCTGCCCTGCCTGTCCTTCCTGAACAGTTTATAACCATCCATGACAGTACTCCAGTCATGTGAGTTATCCCACCAAGTCTCTGTTATTCCAATCACGTCATAATTCCTTGACATCACCAGGACCTCCAGTTCTCCCTGCTTGTTTCCAAGGCTTTGTGCATTCGTATATAAGCACTTGAGATAACCTGCTGATCGCCCCTCATTCTCAGTATGAGGCAGGAGCCCTCCCCTCACAGACGTTCCTGCCTGTGTTTCCTCCCGGTATCCCGCTTTCCCACTTACCTCAGGGCTTTGGTCTCCTTCCCCCGGTGAACCTAGTTTAAAGCCCTCCTCACTAGGTTAGCCAGCCTGCTCGCAAAGATGCTCTTCCCTCTCTTCGTAAGGTGGAGCCCGTCTCTGCCCAGCACTCCTCCTTCATGGAACACCATCCCATGGTCAAAGAATCCAAAGCCTTCTCTCCGACACCACCTGCGTAGCCATTCATTGACTTCCACGATTCAACGGTCCCTACCCAGGCCTTTTCCTTGCACTGGGAGGATGGACGAGAAGACCACTTGCACCTCAAACTCCTTTATCCTTCTTCCCAGAGCCACGTAGTCCGCAGTGATCTGCTCAAGGTCATTCTTGGCAGTATCATTGGTGCCCACGTGGAGAAGCAGGAAGGGGTAGCGATCCGAGGGCTTGATGAGTCTCGGCAGTCTCTCCGTCACATCGCGAATCTTAGCCCCTGACAAGCAGCAGACTTCTCGGTTTTCCCGGTCAGGGCGGCAGATAGATGACTCAGTCCCCCGGAGGAGAGAGTCCCCGACCACCACCACCCGCCTCCTTCTCTTGGGAGCAGTGGTCGTGGAACCCCCAACCTCAGGACAGTGCATCTCATGCCTTCCAACCAGCGGAGTCTCCTTCTGCTTTCTCCCCCCAGATGTATCATCTGGTCCACTCTCCGCAATGGTACCTGTGGAGAGAACATGAAAGCAGTTAGTTACCTGTGTCCGCGTTGCTGGAACCCAGACATTCCCCCTTCTTCTTCTGGAGGTCACATGTTGCCAAGCTTCTTCACTGGCCTCTTGGCTCCGCTGTGCAACCTGCTCTAAATCTTTAGAGCTTTGTGCCCGTAGAAGCATATCCTGACTTTTGTCCAGAAAATCCTCTGATTCTCGTATGCAATGCAGGGTCGTTATCTGTTTCTCCAGACCTTCTATCTTCTCTTCCAATATGGAGACCAGCTTGCACTTTGTACAGACAAAGTCGCTTCTGTCCTGTGGAAGAAAGACAAACATGGCATATCCAGTGCAGGTCACAACAGCTGAACCCCCCCCTTCCATATCACCTTCCTACTATGAGCTTCCTCAGAGAAGTTGGCAAGCTGTAAGCCTCACTGGGCTCACTCCAGGCAAACTCCCAGGCAAACACCTGCTGTGTGCTGCTCAGCTGGTTCGCCGCCGCTCAGCTGGTTCGCGAAGCTGTTCAAACTCAGCCTCCAGGCACTGAGCATCTGCAGTCCAGCACTGAGTGAAGCTTTCACCCTTCCCTTATCAAATGTTATGGAGCATACAGCATGCGGCTATATGCATAGGAATATTGTCATCGGCCTTGTCCAGCTTCCCATAGAGGCATCACCAGCGGGCTTTTAAACGGCCAAATGCACACTCCACAGTCATTCCGCATTTGCTCAGCCTGTTGTTGAACCACTCCTTGCTGCTGTCAAGTTGCCCCGTGTATGGCTTCATGAGTCATGGCATTAAGGGGTAGGCAGGGTCTCCCAGGATCACAGTGGGCATTTCTACTTCCCCTACGGTGATCTTCTGGTCCAGGAAGAAAGTCCCTATTTGCAGCTTCTTGAACAGGCCAGTGTTCCGAAAGATGCGTGCATCATGCACCTTTCCGGACCAGCCTACATTAATGTCTGTGAAATGCCCAGGGTGATCCACAAGCACGTGGAAAACCACTGAGAAATACCCCTTGCATTTAATGTACACGGTGGCTAGGTGGTCTGGTGCCAGAATTGGAATGTGCGTGCCATCTATCGCCCCTCTGCAGTTAGGGAAACCCATTTGTGCAAAGCCATCCAAAATCTCATGCATGTTGTCCAGAGTCACGGTCTTTTGGAACAGGATTCTATTAATGGCCCTGTACCCTTCCATCAACACGACTCCAACAGTCGACCTTCCCACTACGAACTGGTTAGTGACCGATTGGTAGCAGTCTGGAGTAGCCAGCTTCCAGAATGCAATCAGCACACGCTTCTCCAGCGACAGGGCAGCTCTCATTCTTGTGTCCTTGCGCCGCAGGGCTGGGGTGAGCTCATCACACAGTCCCATGAATGTGGCTTTCCTCAAGTGAAAGTTCTGCAGCCACTGCTCATCATCCCAGACATGCACCACGATGTGATCCCACCACTCAGTGCTTGTTTCCTGAGCCCAAAAGTGGCATTCCACTGTGGTCAGCACCTCTGTGAATGCCACAAGCATTCTCGTGTTGTAGCTAGTATGCATGGTGAGATCAATGTCACACTCCTCTTGTCTTTGTAGTTTAAGGAATGACTCCACTGCCACTCGTGACGTGTTGGTCAGTGCGAGCAGCATTCTGGTCAACAGCTTGGGATCCGTTCCTGCAGCCAGAAAGAGGCAGGGCAGGGCGCGCAGTACACAAACCGTTGAAAGATGGCACCAAATGCGGACGGAAGCCCAGGGATTGCTGGGATGCGAAGCAATGCATCACGGGGCACTGGGACAGGACCCAGGATGCCGCGTGACCCCTTCCGCCTTCCCACAAGTCTTAGCAGCAAAAGAGAAAGAGGTGCTCTGTGGGATAGCTGCCCAGATTGCAGTGCTCCAAATGGCTCCGCAAGTGCCACAAGTCTGAACAGGCTATTGCACAGGCAGCTGTCAGTGTGAACACACAACAGCAGTTTTCCTTCGGTGCTCTCTGAGCGGTGCTGCAACTGCCGGTGCTGTAACTTTGCACATGTAGATGTGCCCTAAGTATTGAGAACTGTGAGTTGCCTGTAACATCTTAGGCTGCGAGTTTATTCTTATTTCTTATGTAACCAACTCTGAACTCTATGCCTGCTATATATAATTGCTTCAAATCCATCTTTCTGTAGTTAATAAATCTGTTTTATATTTTACCTAAAACAGTGTGTTTTTGTTGAAGTGCTTGGGGAATCTCAGCTGAGGTTAACAAGGACTGTTTTACGTCCACTATTCTTTTGTCAGAGTGGGGAACTAATGAATGAGCTTGCACTGTCCAAGGAAGTCTTGAGCAGTGTAAGACAGTATATTTCTGGGGTGCGAGGCTGGGGACTGGGGGGATTTGCTGCTCCCTCCCCCTCATGACTCATGAGTGGCTCAGGGAGCATTCATGCAATTTAGCTGGGTGTGGGGCTCCACATGCTGATGGCTGAGTGATTACCATACCTGGAGGTAATCTGCTTATCACTGGCATAGCATTGTGTGAGACAAACCAGGCTGGAGAGGTAAGTGAGCACAGTAGTCCCACAGTTCCAGGTTGTACCCCGGGGATCCGGTCACAGCCACAGTAGGTCTTATCTCCTGCTCAACTAAAGAAATCCCATCAACAAACAAACAATTGTGGAACATCAGAGGACAAAAGACTTTGTCGACTGCTCTCTTTCCCCTGGGCCCCATGAGAGGAGATGCACAACTGAATTCCTCCCAACTGCTGAATTTGCAACTTGAAGCAGAATGGGGGGGAAGGAACAAAAAACCCTAAACAAGGAGAAACTGTACCTTTTATGGTGCTTGGACTCTGAGGAGCAAGAATTACTAAGCATAAGCAAAAGATCCTTAGGGCTTGGCCCGGTTAGCCCTAAAAGACATATAAAGCTTGCTTATCAGAGAAGCTTCTACTACTTTTTGAAACTTAAGATTGGAATCTTGGCATATATATACACTTGTATATGGGTGGGTTTCTAGACCAGGAAGGGACACTTCTGGGGGCCAGCAGACATGTCAAGTCTCACTTTTTGGGTGAGCCTCCCTCATTAGCACGCTATCTCACTCTCATGCACATTCCTAAGCTTCTCTCACTCATTTTGAGAAAACATATAAAGTTTTAAAATATTTTTACTCAGGTGCTGAAATAGACAACAATATATCCAGGGCCTCAGCCATGGGGCTTAGAGCTTGGAAAGCCGCTTCCCAAGCTTTTGTACTGTAGTACCCATGGAGATTACAGGCCCGCATTCTATATGCTCATGAGAGATATGAGGGCTTTTTTTGTGTGTGTCTGAATACTTGACAGTCAAAAAAAATATGAGTTTGCCCAAAAAATGAGGAGGACTTGATTGAAAGTTTGCAGGTTCTGCAAAATACAGTTCAAAATTAGAACCACACTGGACAAATTCATGGCCCTTCATTGTCCGGGTAGCAGGCAAGACTTCTTCTTTCAAATATATGCTGTGTTGCTGGGAGCTGTCCTAGTTTGCTTTGCATAGAGAATTCTCACGTGCCCTAGACTTTAGACTGAATTAGGATATTTAAGTGTTGCATATGCAATATTAAGCAGTGTACATTTTAAAACAAACTATTAAGTGCTGGTTGGATTAAATACCTGGACTACTGGATGTCACCAAGGACCAAAGAGGAGAGACCCTGTGTTAAGCAATGACTAACACACCACCTAGAAAGTCTCACTCTTTGGCCTTGAATCTCACTCTTTGGGTCTGTAAATTTTACTTTTGAGCATGGCCAACCCTTGGAATCTCTGGGCCAGTGCAACTGGAATTTACATGGGCTACTGTCCATCTTATTCCTCTGTGGTGGAGAGAAAGCCCCCATGCTTCTTGACCATCAATCCAGCAATCTTTCCGAGCACTACAGATGCTATGTCCAGCACCACCTACCCAAGGGCTTGAAAGCACTTTAGCAATGCTCACAATCCACCCTGGCAGTTCTTATCCCAGGCACGCTATGGCACAAGGAGCAGCGGCCCATCTCAGCCAGGGTATGCATCACAGAGCAGGGCAGAAACCCCAGCTCTCTGGATGGTCACCTCTGAGCTCGTCTGCATCTGTCACTGAACAGCGGAGACACTGAGAATGAGTATGCTGCTTCCTTCCAGCCACTCCGAGAAAAAGAGACTGTGTCACTCAAACTTCAAACCACAGATACTTGAAGTCTACGCAGAATCAAAGACCACTTCAGTTCTCTCAGGAGCCCGACACATCCAGCACTTTATGCTAGGAAGGTGCCTCATCCCCAACTATGACTGAGTGGGTGAGTTTCCATTTGATAAAATCATTGGGAAGGTCTTTATTTTATTTACAAATGTGGGGGGGGACGGGGGGCAATTTAAAATTCAAGGGAATTTGGAGGGGCTTGTACTAGGGGAGACACTTGTGTCAGAAATGTTGTGTTATGTCAAGTTATCAGTAAGATTCATTCAAAAAGGCTAATTACAAAAGTGAAAAATTATATTTAAAATCCTTATCTTCGGATAAATAACAAAATATAAGCACCTAGAGTAGATAATCTAATCTAATCTAATCAAGATTTGATTACACAGACGGGTCAATTAAGTGTTGGAATTAACTTTTGAAAATATCCCAAACTGAGGTTATTACAAAAGTGAATGAAATCCTTTAAAACCGTGCATCCTTGGTGTGGTTGGAAATATTAACATTCATATATAGAAGAAAAATGTTCTTAATTCATTTCATTCTTCTAAACATTAATTTTAAGCTACTGATATCTCTGAACAGAGAAGTTAAAGTTAAAGAAAGGCATAAATGTGGGAAAAAGCAAAGATTTTAACCCCGCTTTTCACTGACTTGTGAGAAAGTTTCCTTTCAGGCTGAAATTTTCTATGCTTGTTGTCAGATCAAATTTGGGGCGGTTTTTTGTTTTGTTTTGCCTTTTGAAAGTTTGAGGAAAATCCCTTTGCTGTTTCTGCATTATGAAATGAGAAATTAAATTTCTCAATCCTTCAAAAAATGAATTTAACTCATTCTCTGTAGCTCAAAGCAGATGAACCTCTAAAGTTCAACCACAGTAGTAAAATGACCCCAGTCTAGAAAGGAAATCACTTTAGCTATGGGCAGTTTGAATTGTAGATGTTCGGAACATCTGAAAGTGCCTTAACCAAGCACAAGACACAGCTTCAGTACGGCTCACCGCTGTGCTGCGAGGCAGCGCAAGGATTGCGCTTGGGGCCACGTACATCCTTGCTGTTAAAGTCAGTGAGACATCCGACTCCGATAGCACTTAGGTGTGTTTGAAAAGCGACAAGTCCAAGGGCACAAAGGGAGGCTGTGTGGCAGAGCTGGGAACTGAGCCCCAGGCTAGCATACCAGCGCTCCTTGACAGAGTCACCGTGGACTAAAGGGCTTTGGATTCAGCATTCTCTTTCCCATCCCACGGGTCAAACGTATGGGAGGACAGGGCTGGGAGGGGCGCTTGTGCTGCCACCGGCCAGGCTGCAGATAAACCCAGGGCTCTCAATCCGGTACCTTTCAGGAGCACTGTATTTGCATTAGTTCCTGCAGGGTGAAATGCCAGCGGCTGCACGAATGCAAAGGCTAAGTGAAGGCTCTCCCATCGCACTGACATAATAATAAACATTCACTGCTGGGCAGGCACCACGAGCCATGCAAATGAATGACAGTCCCAGTGCCAGCAGAACAACCTGGGCTTTTACATCCCTGCAGCCTTCACCTTGCAGGGTATCTGCCGCAACGTGTCCCCGTGGCGAATTGGCGTCAGACTATTATACCCAGACATGCACATTGCTCTTTAATAGCAATAAAAGCAGGTATTTCTGCAAAGACACGCAGCTCTGTGCAACCCAACTCAGGCAGCACCAGCATTCCCGCCAAGCAGGGTATTCCCTCACCGTCTGCTTCCAGCTCATTCTCCCAGGGAATGCTTTGCACACTCGGGGACACTGCGTAATTGACACGGGCTGTAACCTGGGCTCATTATCAGCCAAGAGAAACTCTCTGGAGTGATAAACACAGCACCCGGGCTTTGGGGTGACCATGCACACTCATCAGAAAGGAGAGACAGCTAGGACTGAACTCAAACCATGGCGGGGGGAGCAGGACTGAGCAGCATCTCTATGGGGGTGGGGGGCAGTAAAGAGATCTGCTGATTTGGGTCAGGTATCAGGCTGTGTCAAGACACTAATCGTTAATCCAGCCCAGGGATGTTCTGCAGGGTGCCTGGAGGCTTGGGGGTCCTGCAGTTAAAGATAATAGCTCATTTTAAGTGATCACTCTCCTTACAGTGTGTATGGTAACACCCATTGTTTCATGTTCTCTGTGTATATAAATCTCCCCACTGTATTTTCCACTGAATGCATCCGATGAAGTGAGCTGTAGCTCACGAAAGCTTGTGCTCAAATAAATTGGTTAGTCTCTAAGGTGCCACAAGTCCTCCTTTTCTTTTGCGAATACAGACTAACACGGCTGCTCTAACACTAACACTGCTTTAACCTGCAGTTAAAGAGGGAATTTGTTGAAGTGTGTGGCGAATAAGGACATTGCCTCTCCCATTGAAACCAAATGTGCAGGGGGGAAGCATTCAGGGCTCCATGTTACTGACATGGGGTGATTTAGAGGGGAATGGAGTGTACAGTTCTGGGACGCAAAGGTCAGTGACAAACAGCACCCTGAAGGAGGAGAGCTTGGCTACAGAGTCCATCCAGGACCTGGTCCCATCATTAACAATCGCTTCCCTCAGTGTCTCGGCTTTAAGAGGAAGTGTCATTCTGAGAAGTTAAATCACTGGGATCTGAGCCATCAAAGTCAATGCAGACTTGACTAATCCTGGGGAAGAGCACAAGGTGCTGGTTTTCACACCATGTGCCAGAGCAGCGTCTGCCCAACCTCACCAGCTGAGAGAAAAACAAACATCTGGGGTCAGATTTTCCAAAGTGCTCTGCACCCAGCAGTTCCCAGCTGGGCAAGAGAGCAGCTAGTGGGGTAAGAACTGCCTGGCTCTCACCGGGGCAGGGATGGGAACTCTCCCCAGATCTCAACTGGAGATGAGGCAATGGGAGAGAATTCTGTCCTGCTCTCACTGGGAATGCTGGGTGCTAACATCTCTTTGTGTCTATAGAAAAGAAAATACCACCTCGTTTAGACAAACACAAGGCAACAGCACAGATTATGCCCTCCACTGCCCCTGGGGCACACGTGTGCGTGCATGCATGCACATAATGCAACCAACTTAAAGTGGACAGCATTTAGATGCTCCCCGGGGGCTGGTTTTCCATCACCTTTGCAACCGGAATTTCCATTTTGCAGAACCGTCTGACTTTCTGAATCTGAACCAAAAGCTGAAATGTCACCATTTCTTATTAAACAAAAATTATGAAAAAATCCATTTGGGACCGTCAGCATGGTTTGTATGATATTAACATATTAAATATTATATGCCTATGTAATATTTTAATACAAGAATCAAAACAAAATATTTAGACTTTTTCCTGTCAAAAATAATTCATGGAAATCAACAGGTTCCTGCGACACCTTTAGATTTTAATGAAACTGCATTTTTTGACAGCAACCGTTCCATCAGAAAAACACTTTACCCTGTCTCAAGGAACCCATCCAACTTCCAGCGACACCACTGGCCAAACTCCCACTGAGAGCAGGACTGGCCCCTGAGTTTACAGCCCCTTAACCCTCTCTCCCTGTAACCCTTTCCCCAATCCCCACCCAAGCAATTCTTACCCCCTTCCACACTAGTCACACAATTAGAATTACATTGCAGGCCTCCCCACCCCCTGCAGGCTCTGTGGCCCTGGAAAAATAATAAACACAATAACAACATGCTTTGTGTCATTACATCCAGCATGTAATTTGAACACCTTACTGGGCACACACCTGAGACTGAATGCAAACATCTCTCTGCGAATAGTTCATTCCCCTAACACTGCAAGTGGGATTCTTACACTGACAGGGGTAATGTTATGGTAGCAGCAAGAGGCCCTGACAGAGATGGGGGCAACCAGGCACTGCACCGAGTGAGATGGTTGCTGCCCCAAAGAACTTACAAGCTTCACAGCAAGGCAGGGAAAGGGCAGTAGGGGAAGCAGAAGCTGACAGAGGGGGATTTGATTTGCCCAAGGTCCAGCAGGAAGTCAATGGCAGATTGGAAATAGAACCCAGGAGTCCTGCTCCCAGTCCACTGTCTGATCAATTGGACCTCATTGCACAGATAATGTTAAGTGGTACTTGTACACCAGGAGCACTGCAGATTTCACTTTTTCCCAGTGTGCCCAGGGAATAAGCTGAGTATCCCAAAGTATCCTAAGTATCCCAAAGGCTGCAGCCCTAAAGGGTCCTACCCCTCGCAGACCAGCTGCAGAGAAGAAAGCTGCTGTAGGGAGCCCAAAACACCCCCACCCAGTAACAGAGTAGCCAAGGGTGCAGAGTGAGAATAACCCTTTGATTTTCACATGTCCCCTTTGCTGTCTAGGTTATCTTCAGTGGAGATGATGTCTCCTACCTGATGGAGAACACCAGCTTCTACCCTGACTACTACAACGAGAGTGACACCTGCTGCTCTGTCCCACCCTGCACCTCCAAGAGTATCCAGGCCTTTGACAGGGTCTTCCTGCCAGTCCTCTACAGCCTGCTGTTCCCGCTGGGGCTATGCGGGAACTGCATGGTGATGGCTGTGCTACTGCAGTGTAAGAGGCCCCTGGCTGGGACCGACGTGTTCATCCTCAACCTGGCACTCGCCGACGTATTGCTGGTGGTGACACTCCCCTTCTGGGCAGTACAGGCTGTGCACGGCTGGGTCTTCAGCACGGGCACCTGCAAGCTGGTCGGCTCCATCTTCAAGATCAATTTCTACTCCAGCATCTTCTTCCTGGTGTGCATCAGCTTCGACCGGTACCTCTCCATCGTCCACGCCGTGCACATGTACAAGAGGAACAAGTCTCATCTGATGGTGGCCAGCTGCCTGGTGGTCTGGGGCGTCTGCATCCTCTTGACCATGCCGGATTTCCTGTACCTGGAAGTCAAGAAGGACTATCGCCTCAACACCACTTTGTGCTCCCACAACTTCTCCATCAACACCTCCCTGTACTGGAAAACGGCCCTGCGCATCTGCTACCACATGTTGGGCTTCTTCCTGCCTCTGGCAGCCATGCTGTACTGCTACACCTGCATTATCTACACTCTGCTGCGCTCCCAGGGCTTCCACAAGCACAAGGCCATGCGGGTCATCCTGACGGTGGTGGTTGTTTTCTTTTTGTGCTGGACACCCTACCACCTGGCCCTGCTGGCAAACACGCTGATTGACCTGCAGGTGGTGGGGCGGGACTGTGGCAGGGAGGCCAGCCTGGACATCACCATGTCTGTCACTGCCAGCCTAGGCTACTTCCACTGCTGCCTCAACCCCCTGCTCTACGCCTTTATTGGCATCAAGTTCCGCAACAAGTTCTTGGAGCTGCTGGGCCACGTGGGCTGTGTGAGCCGCGAGTTCCTGCACAGACACGGACAGACACCGAGCCAGCGCAAGGATTCCACCTGGTCGGAGACCACTGAGGCCTCCTACTCGGGGATCTAGGGGGGAGCTGGGGCTGCAAGGGGCGAACCCCTCCCCAAAGGGGTGTGGGGGAGCTGAGGCTGCAAGGGGCAAACAGGGGGCAAGGAAGGGGGCAAGGAAGGGGAGACGGGTCTGCAAGGGGGAAACCCTTCCCCAAGGGGCAAGGAAGGGGAGAAGGGTGGCAAGGGGTGAAACGCTCCCCCAGGGGCAGGGAAGGGGAGACAAGCAATCACTATAATCATAGCCAGACACAGCCAGACACCTGTGGTTACCCAGCCTCCTGTGCAGCTCACCACAAGCAGGAGTCCAGGAGGAGTGAGACTCAGAATGAGCTGGGAAGAAACGGTAACAGATTTCTGACAGGCTGGTGCAATCGCCGAATCTCTGTGGATCCTAGGTGCAGGTGCCAGAGGTTGTACACGTGGTTTCCAAGCAGGCCATGGGTCCGTCCTTTCCCCTAAGTCAGTTACCAGGTGCCAAGTGCTGAGCCGTTTCAGTCAATGCAGCGAGGCTGCAATTTCAGGGGCTTCAGATCATCATAACAAGAGAATCTGGAGGTTTCCTACTGAGGACATTAGTCTGGCTGGGACAGACGGGGCCAGGTCCTGCAGCAGGGCAGGCCAATGCTGCAGTGTAACAGCCCCGGTACATACTGGCTGCACACAACAAAGGGACTCACCGACCTCCCGCAAAACCAGCGCTTGGATCCAGGGCCGGCTCTAGGCATCAGAAAACCAAGCTCATGCTTGGGGCGGCACTTTTCAAGGGGCAGCACTCTGCTGCCCCCCACCCCCTTTTTTTTTTTTTGCTTCGGCGGCACTCCGTTTTATTTTTATTTTTTTTGCGCTTGGGGCAGCAAAAAACCTAGAGCCGGCTCTGCTTGGATCAGAGTCTCTGACTCTCAGCCCAGTGCTCACTCCTCCAACACCCTCCCTGCTCTCTGCACCCCTTATGCTTACAATGATAGCCCCATTATTTTTCTGACTGTAGCATCTAGGAGCTCTAACCATGGACGAGGCCCGCATCAAGCAAGGCACTGTACAAACACAGAAGAAAAACAGCCCCTGCCCCACCGGCCAATCACTTTCCTCTTCCAGTTCAAGTCCTTGCTGAGATACTCACAACCAAACACACACCCAGCCCTACATAACCTCCCCCAAACACACACACTCCTGACAGCCCCACACCTCCCCCAAACACACGCATCTCCCCCAACTCCCATTCCCCACTGCCCCCAACACACACACCCAAATAACAGCAAGGGGCAATCCCCATGCTACTTGGTAGGGCGACAGTCCCTGGTGCGTTAGACCCATCCTGTCTGAGAGGGTGAGCTCTGTGGAGCCATAACACTTTCTGCATTTGTGCCCCCCCTCCAGCCCCCCAATCAAGGTGTCTTGGCGCAGCCTCCCCAGACTTCTCCGCTTCCAGCAATTGCCCTCCTGCATTAACAGATAAGCGAAGCTTTTTGCTGCGAGACTAGTCCGTGTTCTCTAGCCAAACTGAGCGTTACTGAGAGAACACCCTGCACCACTCCCTTCTCTGTCCCTCGTCCCATGAGGCAGGGTTACTCTGCTCAGGCCCCCAGCAGTACTCTGAGTAGAAGCATCAGCTTCTAGCCCAGGCAACAGTGACTTTGCTCCCAGTTCAGACTGTGTTTGTATTTCATTGACAAATGCAAACAGGCTTCAGCCTGTGCTGAGCAAAGGAGCCCCTGCTGGTGACTCCCTCCTGCCCGCCCCTGGAATGAACAGGGATGATTCTCACTGGCTGTTTGCCCAGTCTTAGGAAGGATACCCTATGGGCAGACAAAGATGACTCAGGGCTGCCATTCTGTGCAATCTTCTCCAGCTGTGAGGAAAGGATCCAGGAATGGCAAGTGTCAGGGACTCTGCATCTCTCAGGGATGCGGGAACACTCCAGCAGAACATGATGCTGCAATAGCATGAACACAGACACATTAGCAACGTAAGGAGATCAGTGGGGTGAAGCAGCATAAGAAACTCCGCAGCCACCCAAAGCCCAGCAGGGGTCCCCTCTCCTACCAGGGGCAATCACTTTATAGTCTAGCGCTTTGTAGCATTTGCTCCTGCTTGAAAAGCTTATTTCATATGACTCTTATGTTGCACTTTCACAGAGGTTTATATTTTCTTGTGCATTTTATTCCTAATAAAAATTAATAACTATTCTCACCTGAGACAGAGATTGTTTGTTTTCTAAAACACATTTACCAACCAACTTGGCTGAGCAATGTAAGGAGCAATGGTCTACAGGTGCTTTCAGGCAGGAAAGAGTGAGTTATCCTGTTTCCCACTTAGGGGTTACACCTCTGTGTGCTGCTGGAATAGAAACAAGAGCTTGCGCCTTTACTTTGGCTGGCAGACCTCCCTCCCGTACTGGGTAAGGCCAGGTGACAGAGTGGCTAAAACACTGGCAGCCCCCGGGAGCTGTCTCAACCCACACTCCCAGCATTGCTATCAGGAACAATGCTGAGCTGTGGTATCAATGGGGGGCAACTTTAGCCAAGAAAGTCATAGAGAGAGCAAAAAGAAAAGTACTTGTGGCACCTTAGAGACTAACCAATTTATTTGAGCATAAGCATAAGACATTGAGCATAAGAGAGCAGTGACCCTGAGCGGCAGCTTGTCTCCCCAGTTCTTCCCCTGCTCAGGAACCAGCACAAACTTGGGCCAGATATTCCTCAATTCCCAAATTGCTCCTGAAGAGAGTCAACAAGAGCCAGGATTAGCCCCAGTGTTAACCCCATTATGGCAGGCAGGGATCAGAGACAGGCCTCCTTTTTCGGGCTACTTTAGCACCATCTTATGGGCCGCATCAGGCACTGCCAGTCCCCAAGCCATATTATCTATCTTGTCTCCTAGGCGCCTGCAGTGCTCTGCAGAAAGAGGAAACCACTGTCCGCTCCAGAGAGGTTTCAACAGTACATCAGTATGTGCTGCACATGTCAAAGTGCATTACTGACAGGAGTGCCTTGAGACTCAAAACCACAGACGGCCCCGGGGGAGGAGCCCATCAGGACAGCAGCCGTTTTGGTAGGTAACAGCAGGAACTTTATGGTTTGTTTCAGGTTTTTATTTGAAGTTTTAACAGATTCATTAAAAATGTCAAAATAAACCATGGGCAGCCTGGCTGAGCAGTGCATGCTGGAGCCAACGGCCGGGTCTGTGGGGCAGACAGGGGTCCATGGGCTGTGAGACACGGTGGGGTGAGTGGGGTCTGTAGGGCACAGGACCCAGAAGTGCGTAGGGGTGGAAGTGAGGTCCACAAGGCACAGGATCCAGAGATGAGCATCAGGTGGGAAGCAGGGTCCATGGGGCACAGAACACTGAGACAGGTTGGGGGCAGGGGGAGGGGTCCATATGACATTCTCCCCTGAGCTTTTGACAGTCCCTCTGGGTGACCAGTTTGTGACTTCATAGGAGGGTGGCAGCGCAGCCAGCTGGGGGGCCAAGCTGATGAGACAGGGAGGAGTTTGGGCACACTCTTCCCCACCACAAAGTCGGCACCCTCTTCCCCACCTCTGTAACATTAACCACATGATCCATGCCCACCACCCCTGGAGTGTGGTATGGGGATCAACAGCCCCTGAGCTCGTGCATCTGCCGGCACAGACAGCAGGCTCCTGACAGCTTTGTACCTTCCCTGGTGGGCAGGACGGTGGCAGAAAGTGACAAGTGAAGACAGCAAAGACTCAAACATGCTCCAGCACACTATCACTAAACCGTTCACAAGCGATATTTGCGCCTGGAAGCATCCTGAAAACTGATGTAACACGGCTCTTGCTAGCATGCATGAGCTAACTAGCTGACCACGCCAGCCACAACTAGCTGACTGTTCTATAGTTAACTCCCCGCCTGTGTGCCCCACATTTCCCCCAGAGACCAGTGAGACGGTCACATTGTGACCATGTCAGCATGAACATTTCCTCTCCCACGGTTTAAACCTGTCAACAAAGGACCAAGCCTGGAGTGGGGGGAAGGGAGAGGAGCAGGTTATCACTCCACGTTCTCTTCAGGGGTAAACTCTGAAACAGGAACTAGTGGGGAAACAGCAGCAAAGACAGAGAAAAGCCACTATATATCAGCTTGAGGGGAAAGTGAGTGCAGGGCAGAGAAGCGACATCCCATGTAGACTAGGGGCCAGGATTTCATCTACAGGCCAGGGACCTGGATGCAGCCGGCAGCTCACTAGCCACCTGGGACACGTGCAGTACCTGGACACTACGGGAAGCCTGCGATGGGCCAGCAGGCTACACAGGGCATGGAGATCCTCAGGCTGGTGCCTTGTCCTAATTCCTACTGAGTTCCCCTAAGATAAGGTCCAACCTGGAAAAGACGTATGTACATGAGCAGCGTCCCCAAAGGAATCCATCCTGACAAACTCACTGCAACTGCCTCATGTGTGAGCAGCATCCTCAATGGGCCATTTCTGCCCAGCCTGCCACCTCCGTGGTGGGGCTCTTCCCACTCAACCTACCATGTCCCAAACAGGGCCTTTCCACTGATCCCAACATGGCCTTGATGACACATGAGCAGCATCCCCAATGGGGCCTTCCCACCAATCCCAGCACATCTCCAACAACTCACCAGCAGCATCCCCAAGGGGGCCTTCTTGCTGAACCCAACACATCCCTAATGGGCTCTTCACACTGCATCTAACACACTCACTATGATGTGCAAGCAGTGTCCCCAGTGGGCTTTCCCACTGTTAGCCGATGGCCAAGGATGTTTGGTGAGGTGCCAGCTATGCCCGTTTTATACCATCCGTGACTTTAACCGCTAGGACGCACTGTCCCTTCGCGGCAGACAGCCCGGGCTAGGCTGACGGATGCCCCAAGGTCCTAAACACCCGTGACTTTAACTGCTAGAGCTCAGAGCTCCTTCGCAGTGGGCAGTCAGGATTGACTGACAGGCGCCCCAAGAGTTTGCCCCGTGGAGGCGGCACAACTCAACGCTAGGCTCTTAGTACTCTCACCTAATGGCCAGGCTTTATAGCCAAAACGGCTGAGGTTCTTTAATTGTGTTGGCTGCTTTACAGTAAAACAGAGAAACAAGTCAGGCTTATGCACAAATGGTTACCAAAATTTATTAAACTAGATTCTAATCATGTGGTTACAAAATTGCTAGTGCCTACTTATTTAAATGTAGAGATGTTACACACACAAACAAGTTACAAAACTGAAGCCACAATCCCAAAGAAAGAAAACGAAGTATAGAGCTCTATTTCAAAATATGTGTACACTAAAGATAGGAGATCAGGTGTGGGTGCTTCTTACCCTCCTTGCATCTCTCGATTCCAGCGGTGCCAAGCCAGGATCGGTCACTCAATTCCGCGGAAAGACGAATAAGGGACAAGGCTTAGGGACCCTCTTAGCTGCAGAAGCCTTGGGAGGCTGTCACTTATCTGACCAGCAGATAGATAGTGAAAAGCACTCAAAAATCATGGTGCTGTAGGTCCCATACTTATACCTCTGTACTCCTTTATTCTCTTTCTCCTTTCTTATGCCAAATTGGGGCTGGTCTGTCTGGGTGACGCCAGCTCTCGCAAGAGTAGTTCACACTTGCAAGGGAGAGAAACAATAAGTTTTGACTACTGGACATTCCTTTTATTAGGGTAAATATTTTCCCACCTAGGATGTTGGGGTGTGTGCATCACGCTATTTAGTAGGGGCTAAGAGCCATGTCTGTCACAGCTTCTCTGTCTGCTGTGAGCCTAATCGTTGTATATGTTCCCAGAGGCACATTGTAGCAGCACACCTGTGCTTCTCACAGCTTCAAAGGCTGTGCTGGAATTTATGTTAAGTGCCCTGTTGTTTTGGCTCCCTCGTGTTCCCAGCAATGCTGGTCTGAGAGGGCGGGGGCTGGCTGTCTGGCTACACCCACCAAACCCAGCGATGCATACAAGTAACAATATTCACATGCACAAACCTTTGCAAGCTCTTTGGGGCAGGGACTGTCTCACTCTGTGTCTGTGCAGCACCCAGCACAATGGGACCCCGATCTGTGCTGGAGCCCACACAACAATCTGCAATGCCCTCCTCCCCTGTCTCAGTGTTTGTACGGTGCCTGGCACAATGTGGGCCCAATCTCACCAGGGGTTTGTGCAACACCCACTGCAATTTCCCCTTCCCCACTTCAATCTCAGCATCTATGTGGTGCCCAGTGCAGTAGGGGGGTCCTCAATTGGTACTGGGACCCTCGAGGCACTTCCATAACCCAAATTATTAAATCCCAAATCGATCCAGCCCTGGATCTACCCAGCCTAGCGCTGCATTGTCCCACAGGGAGGAAAGTGGATCTGTGCACAGCAAGGATGATGTGCCTTCCATGGGACATGCTGACAAGGAGGGTGCGCTCAGGGCTGATTGCTTGTAAAACAAAAGCAAACCACAGTTTCGGAATCAGTGTGGCTCGGTGTTCAGGCTGGCATTTTTGACAATTACACTGACACACACTGAGGCAAAGCCAAGTTCAGCCAATGGTGAGTGATATTACACGGACGGCTCAGGAATTCCCGCGAGCGGCCTCCAGTGGCAGCACGCTGCAAATCCCATTTTGGGACTTGCTCCCTTGCTGACCCACAGAGACCTTCCTACCAAGACTACAGAAAGAAGGATTCTGGGTGGACTCCTCCTGAAGGTCGAGACAGCAGACTGGACTTCTACATAGAGTGCTTCCGCCGACGTGCACGGGCTGAAATTGTGGAAAAGCAGCATCACTTGCCCCATAACCTCAGCCGTGCGGAACACAATGCCATCCACAGCCTCAGAAACAACTCTGACATCATAATCAAAAAGGCTGACAAAGGAGGTGCTGTTGTCATCATGAATAGGTCGGAATATGAACAAGAGGCTGCTCGGCAGCTCTCCAACACCACTTTCTACAAGCCATTACCCTCTGATCCCACTGAGGGTTACCAAAAGAAACTACACCATTTGCTCAAGAAACTCCCTGAAAAAGCACAAGAAGAAATCCGTACAGACGCACCCCTGGAACCCCGACCTGGGGTAATCTATCTGCTACCCAAGATCCATAAACCTGGAAATCCTGGATGCCCCATCATCTCAGGCATTGGCACCCTGACAGCAGAATTGTCTGGCTATGTAGACTCCCTCCTCAGGCCCTACACTACCAGCACTCCCAGCTACCTTCGAGACACCACTGACTTCCTGAGGGAACTACAATCCACCGGTGATCTTCCTGAAAACACCATCCTGGCCACTATGGATGTAGAAGCCCTCTACACCAACATTCCACACAAAGATGGAGTACAAGCCGTCAGGAACAGTATCCCCGATAATGTCACGGCTAACCTGGTGGCTGAACTTTGTGACTTTGTCCTCACCCATAACTATTTTACATTTGGGGACAATGTATACCTTCAGATCAGCGGCACTGCTATGGGTACCCGCATGGCCCCACAGTATGCCAACATTTTTATGGCTGACTTAGAACAACGCTTCCTCAGCTCTCGTCCCCTAACGCCCCTACTCTACTTGCGCTATATTGATGACATCTTCATCATCTGGACCCATGGAAAAGAAGCCCTTGAGGAATTCCACCATGATTTCAACAATTTCCATCCCACCATCAACCTCAACCTGGACCAGTCCACACAAGAGATCCACTTTCTGGACACTACGATGCTAATAAGCGATGGTCACATTAACACCACCCTATACCGGAAACCTACTGACCGCTATTCCTACCTACATGCCTCCAGCTTTCATCCAGACCACACCACACGATCCACTGTCTACAGCCAAGCTCTATGATACAACCGTATTTGCTCCAACCTCTCAGAAAGAGACAAACACCTACAAGATCTCTATCAAGCGTTCTTACAACTACAATACCCACCTGCTGAAGTGAAGAAACAGATTAACAGAGCCAGAAGAGTACCCAGAAGTCACCTACTACAGGACAGGCCCAACAAAGAAAATAACAGAACGCCACGAGCCATCATAGAATCATAGAATCATAGAATATCAGGGTTGGAAGGGACCTCAGGAGGTCATCTAGTCCAACCCCCTGCTCAAAGCAGGACCAATCCCCAATTAAATCATCCCAGCCAGGGCTTTGTCAAGCCTGACCTTAAAAACTTCTAAGGAAGGAGATTCATCACCTTCAGCCCCCAACTAAAACCTCTCCAACGCATCATCAAGGATCTACAAGCTATCCTGAAGGACGACCCATCAGTCTCACAGATCTTGGGAGACAGGCCAGTCCTTGCTTACAGACAGCCCCCCAACCTGAAGCGAATACTCACCAGCAACCACATACCACACAACAGAACCACTAACCCAGGAACCTATTCTTGCAACAAAGCCCGTTGCCAACTGTGCCCATATATCTATTCAAAGGACACCATCATAGGGCCTAATCACATCAGCCACACTATCAGAGGCTCGTTCACCTGCACATCTACCAATGTGATATATGCCATCATGTGCCAGCAATGCTCCTCTGCCATGTACATTGGTCAAACCGGACAGTCTCTACGTAAAAGAATAAATGGACACAAATCAGACGTCAAGAATTATAACATTCAAAAACCAGTCGGAGAACGCTTCAGTCTCTTTGGTCACTCGATTACAGACATAAAAGTGGCAATTCTTCAACAACAAAGCTTCAAAAACAGACTCCAACGAGAGACTGCTGAATTGGAATTAATTTGCAAACTGGATACAATTAACTTGGGCTTGAATAAAGACTGGGAGTGGCTGGGTCATTACACAAAGTAAAACTATTTCCCCATGTTTATTATCCCTCCCACCCCCCACTGTTCCTCACACATTCTTGTCAACTGCTGGACATGGCCCACCTTGATTATGGTTCCCCCCGCCCACTCTCCTGCTGGTAATAGCTCACCTTAAGTGATCACTCTTGTGACAGTGTGTATGGTAACAGCCATTGTTTCATGTTCTCTATGTATATAAATCTCCTCACTGTATTTTCCACTGAATGCATCCGATGAAGTGAGCTGTAGCTCACAAAAGCTTATGCTCAAATAAATGTGTTAGTCTCTAAGGTGCCACAAGTCCTCCTTTTCTTTTTGCTATTGAATGATCATCAGTAAGGTCAAGTCTTTCCTTATGTGCCCTAAAGGCAGCCAGGTGGCCCATACCTCTAGCTCCACAGCCCTGCAATGGAGGTGTCTGCCCCATTCAGACAAGAAAACAAACAACTGCTGGCAGCACATCAGAGATGCACATCATCAGGAATCACAGCTGCAGCTCCCATTGCCACCAGAGCAGCAGGGCTCCCAGAGTGCATCAAACTGCACAAAGGGCTGCTTCTTGGGGAGAACAGGTTATGGTCTGTTGTTCAACGCATGCCACCTCCAAGCACAGACGCCCCAGATCAAATCTTTCCTCCCTCTCCACCTAGTACAGCCTCGCAAATTAAAGCTTTCCTGTCCCTCTCCCCTTCCTCCAAAACAGTCATGGGGCATCCAGGACTCTGGGAATCAACCTCACCCACATGGACCGGAGATTTAATCATTTACCAGACACACAGACTCTGGTGAAAGTTGTGGGGGACAGAAGGCATTCCCTAAAATCTTTGCAACAGGGGGGCTCTGCTAGTCTGCACCAAGCCTCATGGTTCTACCTATCAGTAGTTTCTTTCCCTAACACAAACAGTTCTTTCATCACCGGAAGCTTTTATATTAGCTACAAGATTACTTGCTGGACAGTTCTGCTTTTTGCTATGGGTCTCACCTTTAGTTTCAGTGCATGATCAGGGAGGGTCTGGCCAGCAGCAGAATCATGTCCATTGGAAACATGGGTCTCACCACAGTGTATGATGATTTCTCTGAGGTAAGTGTCTTCCAGAGCTCAATTTACTGTCTATAAATTTGTCACAAGCTGCGGGTCTGTAACAGAATGTACCCCGCGCCCATGCCCTATACACTATTGTAATAATATGTGTACAAGGTATGTCTTGTAAGATATCATTTGAAAACTCATAATTTGCTGGTCAATATTATCCTGATAAAATGTATGTGGCACCCTTGGATGTGAAGTTATACGATTTCGCTGTATGATATTATTAACACGTGTACCAAACTGAGGTTTGTCTCAAACAAAGGAATGTGTCCTGTGCTTAATTTGCATATAAGCAGTAAACAGAGTCATCAAGCACAAAGGGAGACAAAGGGAGTTCAAGCAGTTGGGAAAACCAGCAGGGAACATCCTTACATATGGGCACGCTCTTCTGAATCTCAGCTGGAAATGTTTTCCAAGAGGAGGGCTGACACTTTAAAAAGTGGGACAAACACCACAAAAAACCTCCTCCTCCCTCTCTCTCTGTCCATCGATTCATTGCACAAGAAGGGACAAAGGAAGAAGCCATTAAACAGAAGAAGGGGTCCTGGTCCAAGAAGTTTGGTCAGTAAGAGTGTTGAGGATATGTGGTGAGAAAAACTTTGCTTTGAATTTAACATAGTTTGTTACGTGAGGCACCAGTTGCATTTTTTATCTTTATTTTTCTTGTAACCATTTCTGACTTTTATGCCTCATGACTTGTATTCACTTACAATCTCTCTCTTTATAGTTAATAAATTTATTTTACTGATTTATTGAATCCCGTGGCTGTAAATGGAAGTGTCTGAAGAACTCTGAAATAATATGCTGGCATATGATTATATTAAAGAAATAAAAGACTTAACATACTTGCATTGTCCAGGAGAGGGCTGAGCAGTACAGGACCAAGATTTCTAGAGAAAAATCTGAGAGTGGGTTGGGATCTGGTACTATAACCAAGGCTGGTGAGAGCCCAGGGTGGTTGGCTGACTGCAGCACGCACAGACAAAGCTGGGAGTGACTTGCAGGTTGGAGGCTGTTTGTGAGCAGTCCGGGCTGGAGGCTACAGCAACCAAGCAATGTAAAGGGCACTATAGGTCAGAGGGCAGGGGTGACACAGCTATTCATTGGTCTGAATTGTACAGGGTCACTGGGAGAAAGAATGCTGGAATCCTAATGTATCATTTCTGAACCAGGGGGGTTAATGGCATTAGTAATGGCCATTCACCCAGGAATTCAGACGGTGCCATCGGGGTGATGGCCACGGAGGCCAGACTCTGACCAGGGGCATGGGGGGTTTGTATTAGACACATTTGCCCCAGTGTGATATTTAACCTTTGGGGAATGCTAATTGAGCTGACCGGGAGTTTGGGGGCTGGCTTCCAGGCTAAATTCTTCAAACCTGACCCTAGTGCGTTTAATAGTAAGTGAAGACACGTTCCTGCTGCGCAGTGAGTGAGACTGATCATTACTCATTTGAAGCTGATAAAGGCAGCCTTGGGGCCTTGGAGGGTAGGGATAGGATACAGAGGGACCTAGACAAATTAGAGGATTGGACCAAAAGAAATCTGATGAGGTTCAACAAGGACAAGTGCAGAGTCCTGCACTTAGGACGGAAGAATCCCATGCACCGTTACAGACTAGGGTCCGAATGGCTAGGCAGCAGTTCTGCAGAAAAGGACCTAGAGGGTTACAGTGGATGCAAAGCTGGATATGAGTCAACAGTGTGCCGTTGTTGCCAAGAAGGCCAATGGCATTTTGGGATGTATAAGTAGGAGCATTGCCAGCAGATTGAGTGGTGTGATCATTCCCCTCTATTTGGCATTGGTGAGGCCTCATCTGGAGTACTGTGTCCAGTTTTGGGCCCCACACTACAAGAAGGATGTGGAAAAATTGGAAAGAGTCCAGCAGAGGGCAACAAAAATGATTAGGGGACGGGAACACATGACTTATGAGGAGAGGCTGAGGGAACTGGGATTATTTAGTCTGCAGAAGAGAAGAATGAGATGGGATTTGATAGCTGCTTTCAACTCCCTGAAAGGGAGTTCCCAAGGGGATGGAACTAGACTGCTCTCAGTGGTAGCAGATGACAGAACGAGGAGTAATGGTCTCAAGTTGCAGTGGGGGAGGTTTAGGTTGGATATTAGGAAAAACTTTTTCACTAGGAGGGTGGTGAAGCACTGGAATGCGTTACCTAGGGAGGTGGTGGAATCTCCTTCCTTAGCAGTTTCTAAGGTCAGGCTTGACAAAGCCCTGGCTGGGATGATTTAGTTGGGGATTGGTCCTGCTTTGAGCAGGGGGTTGGACTAGATGACCTCCTGCGGTCCCTTCCAACCCTGATATTCTGTGAGTCTATGATTTATGGCCCATCACTTACAGCCAGAATGAGAAGGCAACAGATGTGCACTGCAAAGCCAAAATGACTGTGCAACGCTCCAGAGATGTTCTAAACAGGACAGTAACTGAAACACACCGAGTTTTCACATTTAAAGCAGCAAGAACGAAGGGCAGATGTATCCTATGGGGCCCTACCATAATACCAGCAGCATATGCCCCACAGGTAAAACTTTCACCAACACCTGAGTGATTTACGAACCAAAGTGCCATTTTCAAGGGTCTCAAATCCCCACATCTCTTGAAAATGGGATTTAGGAGGCTAAGGCACTGGAACTTCTGAAACTTCTACCCATCGTCCATTTCCATTTCTGTGGGTATGGCCCCAACAGGGCCCATGCAAGGCCTGGGGCCCCATTGTGCTGGGGGCTGTACAAGAGTCCCTGCTAGGGTGACCAGATAGCAAGGGTGAAAAATCAGGACAGGGGCTGGGGATAATAGGCACCTATATAAGAAAAAGCCCCAAATACCAGGACTGTCCCTATAAAATCGGGACATCTGGTCACCCTAGTCCCTGCTCGCAAATACTGAGGTAACAGATCGGGAAGGCCAAGGGAACAAGAAGACTATCATGATGTTTGATTACTAATGCTGCCAGCTGCCCCCATGCCACAACCAGGTGCAAATCATTATTATTCAGCCCACTCTCCAGCATCCGCCTCCCATGGCGAGCACATGGGAGAACATAAAAGCTGTCCACAGAGAGCCCCACCCCACATGGCTCAGCAAGATGTGACGATGTGACGCAGCAGGGAGGGGGGAGTGTTGACCTGGGAATGTGCCCTGGGGACGGGAGACCTGAGAGCCTGTCACCTGAGCCAGGAGGGGGAGGGGGAGGTAACACCTCTGCCCAGGAATGTGGATGGAGGCTGCAGCAGGGAACCTGCTCGGTGGGTTTAGTTTCAGTTTGGGGCTGGGTGGAGGAACACAGGGAACCCCAGGGCTGGGGTCTAAGCTCCCTGCTCCCCCAGAAGGACTTGACTGAGGGGTCCTGGGTGTCCCCACAAGCTCTGTTTTGGACTGTGTTCCTGTTGTCCAATAAACCTTCGGTTTTACTGGCTGGCTGAGAGTCTCAGTGAATCCCAGGAAGAGGGGTGCAGGGCCTGGACTCCCCCACACTCCGTGACAACTGGTGGCAGCGGTGGGATCTACTGCACCCCGTGAACGGCGCTTCCTGCAGTAAGTGACTGGGGAACAGTAAAACGAAGGGGGATTGACGGGGACCAGGCGTGCTGAAGATTCAGAGAGAGACGGTTTCAGGGGGCGGTTAACCCCTGGGAGTGTGTCACCAGAGAGAAGGACTTTTGCAGTAACAGGGTCCCCCAGGGGATTGCAGCCAGCGGTCCCAGGGGCGGAGGAGTCTGCAGCTCGACCCTGGCAAAGAGGTGGTGACCTCAAGAAGGACTGGCACACTAGGGGCTTTTCCTGGAAACCGTGGACAGCTGCCCGGCCTGCAAGTGGCCAGCCGGGAGATGTACGCTAAACGCCTTAAGAGCGACCTGGTGGAGCTGTGCAGGCAGAGGGGGCTGCGCGTCGGGAGGTCCACCAAGGAACAGCTGATTGCCCAGCTGGAGGAGAGGGATCGCTTGGATGACCCGATCCCTGTCCCTGAGGGAAGCCGCCCGGCGGACGCAGCGTGGGCCCTGGGGCCTGACCAGGCTGGGAGGGGTCAGACTGCTGCCCAGGACACCCCGAGACCCTTCCTACCTATGCCTGGGGGAGGGGTTGTGGGAAGCCCAGCGAATACCGAGGGCCCCCTGACCCCAGCAGCCAGCAGGGGATCCTCCCAGCGGAGCTCCCCATCCCTGGAGCGGATGCGGCTGGAATGGGAGAGGGAGAGGAAAATGAGGGAGCTGGAGGATCATGAAAAACAACGTCAACATGAGGAGAAACAACGTCAACATGAGCAGGAGGAGAAGGAGAGGGAACGTCAGGAGAAGGAGAGGGAAAGTCAACATGAGCAGCAGGAGAAGGAGAAACAAAGACAGCATGAACTGGAGCTGGCCAGGCTGAGGAGCAGTGGGGCCCCGGCTGCGGTGAGTGAGGGGGGACCCAAGACTGCAAGGAGCTTTGATAAGTGCTTCCTGGCCCAGCGGAAGGAGGGGGAGGACATAGATAGCTTCCTGACGGCCTTTGAGAATGCCTGCGAGCTGCACAGGGTTGACCCTGCAGACAGGCTCCAGTTCCTCACCCCCTTACTGGACCCCAAAGCCGTGGAGGTCTACAGCCGGATGACAGGGGCAGAGGCAGGGGACTATGAACTGTTCAAACAGGCCCTGCTCCGTGAGTTTGGGCTGACCCCCGAGATGTACCGGAGAAGGTTCCGGAGTCAGCGTAAAACGCCTGAGGTCACCTACCTACAACTGGTCAACAGGATGCAGGGATATGCCCGCAAGTGGACAGCGGGGGCCCAAACTAAAGAGGACCTGCTTGACCTGTTTGTACTGGAGCACCTGTATGAACAGTGCCCTTCCGACCTGAGGCTGTGGCTGGTGGACAAAAAGCTCGCGAACCCCCAGCATGCAGGGCAGCTGGCCGACGAGTTTGTGAACAGTCGGTCAGGGGGTAGCCGGGAGGAGTCCCAAAAGAACAGGCCCCCCCCGATGCAGAGAGAGAGTCACCATGGGGCCTCCCAGCGGGGAAATAGGGAGAACCCCCTCCAAAGGGGAACGCCTGGTGTCGGGCCCCTCCGACCCGTTCGAGGGGACCAACGTGACCTGAGCTGCTATCACTGTGGCCAGAGAGGCCACGTACGGGCCCAGTGCCCCGGGCTCAGGGACAAACTGAGCAGACCCAACCTACCCAGGGTTAACTGGGTAGGGACTCAGCTGGACGAGGGGCAGGCGACCCAGGAAAGGGGGGCTACCAGTTTGCCACCTGCTCAGGAGGGAAGAGTACCCCCAGCCAGCCCCGCCAGAGGGCTGGAGGCTCTGGACTCAGGGTGCTCGGTTTACAGGGTGGGTGCGGGGCTGTCCCTCCGGAGAGAGTGCCTTGTTCCCCTGGAGGTGGATGGGAGGAAGGTCAATGGATACTGGGATACGGGCGCGGAGGTGACGCTGGCCCGGCCCGAGGTGGTGGCCCCAGATCGGGTGGTGCCCAACACCTACCTGACCCTGACGGGGGTGGGCGGGACCCCATTTAAGGTGCCCGTGGCAAGGGTACACCTGAAATGGGGGACCAAGGAGGGCCCCAAGGATGTGGGGGTACACCACCATTTGCCCACTGAAGTTTTGATGGGGGGAGACCTAGAGGACTGGCCAAGCGACCCCCAGACCGCCCTGGTTGTGACCCGTAGCCAGAGCCGGCGAGGGGCACTGCGACCTGACCCTGGGGAGGGTACCACACTGGAGGCGCGAGACCCTACTCGGGTGGGGAGGGAGCGCCGAGGGGCACGGCTCAGAGAGGCTGCGGCCTCAGACCTGGCCACGGAGGGGGAACCGGGCCCCATCCCTTCCCCAGCCGCTGAGTTCCAGGCCGAGTTGAGGAAAGATCCCTCCTTGCAGAAGCTCAGGGACCTGGCCGACCTCAGTGAGGGACGGACCATGAGGAGAGGCTGCCAGGAGAGGTTCCTGTGGGAGAAGGGGTTCCTTTACCGAGAATGGGCTCCCCCAGGGGAAGGGGAGTCCTGTGGGATCAGGAGGCAGCTGGTGGTCCCCCAGAAGTACCGCCGCAAGCTCCTGTCCCTGGCCCATGACATCCCCCTCGCAGGGCACCAGGGAATCCGGTGCACCCGGCAGAGGTTGCTACAGAACTTTTACTGGCCCGGGGTCTTTACCACCGTCCGGCAGTATTGCCGATCCTGTGACCCCTGTCAGAGGGTGGGGAAGGCCCGGGACAAGGGGAAAGCGGCGTTGAGACCTTTGCCCATCATAGAGGAGCCTTTCCAGAAGGTGGCCATGGACATCGTGGGGCCTCTCAGCAAGACGACCCGGTCGGGGAAGAAATACATTCTGGTGGTGGTAGATTTCGCCACCCGCTACCCCGAGGCAGTGCCCTTAGCTTCCATTGAAGCAGACACCGTGGCAGATGCGCTCCTGACCATTTTCAGCCGAGTGGGGTTCCCCAGGGAAGTCTTGACAGACCAAGGCTCCAACTTCATGTCGGCCCTGCTCCGGTGCTTGTGGGAGAAATGTGGGGTCCGGCATGACTGGGCCTCAGCGTATCACCCCCAGTCCAATGGGCTGGTGGAGAGGTTTAACGGGACGCTAAAGATGATGCTGAAAACCTTTATGAACCAGCACCCGCAGGATTGGGACAAGTACTTACCTCACCTGCTGTTCGCGTACAGGGAGGTGGCCCAGGAGTCTACCGGATTTTCGCCTTTCGAACTGTTATATGGAAGGAGGGTGAGGGGCCCCCTGGACCTGATGAGAGACGAGTGGGAGGGGAAGGCCACTCCCGATGGAGAGTCAGTGGTGGAGTATGTCCTGACCTTCCGAGAGAGACTGGCTGAACTCATGGGCCTGGCCAGGGAGAATCTGGCCAGAGCCCAGAGGAAGCAGAAGGTCTGGTATGACCGCACGGCGCGGGCCCGGGCCTACGCCACCGGGGATCAGGTGATGGTTCTCATCCCCGTGAGAAAGAACAAACTACAGGCCGCCTGGGAGGGCCCGTTCAAGGTCGTCAAGCAGCTCAATGAGGTAAACTATGTGGTGGAGCTGTCGAACCGGGCCCACCACCGCCGGGTGTACCATGTGAATATGATGAAGCCATATTATGCCAGGGGGAATGTGGTGTTAGCTGTGTGTGGTCAGTGGGAGGAGCAGGGAGATGACCCTTTAGTAGATCTATTCCCTGGGACCAGAGCTGGTTCCCCCCTGGAAACAATCCCCCTCTCGGAGCAGCTCACCCCTGCCCAGCAAGCTGAGGTCAGGGGGGTGCTGCATCCGTACCGACAGCTGTTTTCCAACCAGCCTGGACGCACTAATCTGACTGTCCACCGGGTGCAGACAGGGTCGCACCAGCCGATAAGATGCTCCCCCTTCCGAGTCACAGGGAAAACTGCTCAGGACCTGGAAAGAGAGGTCCGGGACATGCTGGCTTTGGGGGTGATCCAGCCATCGGCCAGCCCTTGGGCCTCGCCGGTGGTGCTGGTCCCCAAAAAGGATGGGTCAGTCCGGTTCTGTGTGGACTATCGGAAGCTCAATGCCATCACTGTATCGGATGCCTACCCCATGCCCAGGCCGGACGAGCTCCTAGACAAGCTGGGAGGAGCTCGGTACCTTACCACCATGGACCTTACAAAGGGCTACTGGCAAGTGCCGCTGGATGCAGATGCCCGGCTGAAATCGGCCTTTATCACCCCTCTGGGGCTCTATGAGTTTCTGACCCTGCCTTTCGGCCTCAAGGGAGCGCCGGCCACCTTCCAGCGCCTGGTGGACCAGCTCCTGAGGGGGATGGAGAGTTTTGCCGTGGCGTATATTGACGACATCTGTGTCTTTAGCCAGACCTGGGAGGACCACGTGTCCCAGGTTAGACAAGTGCTGGACCGACTCCAGGGGGCTGGGCTGACTGTCAAAGCGGAGAAGTGCAAGGTGGGGATGGCTGAAGTATCTTACCTGGGCCATCGGGTGGGGAGCGGCCGCCTAAAGCCGGAACCGGCCAAGGTGGAGGTGATCAGAGACTGGCCCGCTCCCCACACCAAAAAGCAGGTCCAAGCCTTTATTGGGATGGCAGGATACTACCGAAGATTTGTGCCCCACTTTAGCGCCATAGCCACCCCCATCACTGAGCTATGCAAGAAGGGGAAGCCAGACAAGGTGGTCTGGACCGAGCAGTGCCAGGAGGCTTTCCGGGCGCTGAAGGAGGCTCTGGTCAGTGGCCCAGTTCTAGCAAACCCAGACTTTGACAAGCCCTTTGTGGTGTTCACCGACGCCTCCGACACGGGACTGGGGGCGGTGTTAATGCAGGAGGATGAAAAGGGAGAGAGACACCCCATCGTGTACCTGAGCAAGAAGTTGCTACCCCGGGAGCAACACTACGCGGCCATCGAGAAGGAGTGCCTGGCCATGGTGTGGGCCCTCAAGAAACTAGAGCCCTATCTCTTCGGGCGACACTTCACCGTCTACACCGACCACTCTCCCCTGACCTGGCTGCACCAGATGAAAGGAGCCAACGCCAAGCTCCTGAGGTGGAGCCTGCTCCTGCAGGATTACGACATGGACGTGGTCCACGTGAAGGGAAGTGCCAACCTGATAGCGGATGCGCTGTCCCGGAGAGGGGGCCCCGAACTTCCCCAGGTCACTGGTCACAGTGACCCCGCTCAGTTCAGTCTCGAAGGGGGGAGAGATGTGACGATGTGACGCAGCAGGGAGGGGGGAGTGTTGACCTGGGAATGTGCCCTGGGGACGGGAGACCTGAGAGCCTGTCACCTGAGCCAGGAGGGGGAGGGGGAGGTAACACCTCTGCCCAGGAATGTGGACGGAGGCTGCAGCAGGGAACCTGCTCGGTGGGTTTAGTTTCAGTTTGGGGCTGGGTGGAGGAACACAGGGAACCCCAGGGCTGGGGTCTAAGCTCCCTGCTCCCCCAGAAGGACTTCACTGAGGGGTCCTGGGTGTCCCCACAAGCTCTGTTTTGGACTGTGTTCCTGTTGTCCAATAAACCTTCTGTTTTACTGGCTGGCTGAGAGTCTCAGTGAATCCCAGGAAGAGGGGTGCAGGGCCTGGACTCCCCCACACTCCGTGACACAAGGCTTGGCAGGCGATGTCGCCGGTGTGTCTGTCATTCCCCTCTAATTCCCCCTTCTGGGTTATGCTGGTGTCAGCCCAGGCGCCCCTGCCTGGCACAGTCACAAAGGCTACGGATGGCAGGTAAACTGGCGTCTCTCTCTGGCATCCCCTCTAAGCCCTCCTCTCTGTTTCTCCCTCCCAGGACTACACCAGCTACCCAGACATCAGTGAGGACACTGCCCCCTGCAGGCTGGATGCAGTCAGTGCGTTTGGACGGTACTTCGTCCCCCCTCTCTTCACCCTGGTCTTTGTGGTGGGGCTGGTGGGGAATGGGCTGGTGTTGGTGGTGCTGGGGCAGCGACGATGCCCCTGGCACCTGGCGGACAGGTATCTCTTCCAGCTGGCGCTGGCTGACATACTGCTGGTGCTGGGGCTCCCCTTCTGGGCTACACAGTTTGCCCATGGCTGGGTGTTTGGGGAGGTGCTCTGCAAACTGGTGGGGGCGCTGTCGACTGTGAACAGCTACAGCAGCATCCTGCTCCTCGCTGGCATCAGCATCAACCGGTATCTGGCCATTGTGCATGCCATGCAGCTGTTCCGGCGTCTGCGAGCCCTGCACCTGCACCTGGCCTGCGCCCTCCTCTGGGCCATCTGCCTGGCCCTCTCCATCCCGGAACTGTACTTCCGCACTGTACCCTTCCAGCCCCAGGGCCGTGCCTCCATCTGCCACCGGGGCTTCAGAGCCCATGAAGCCCAGGCCTGGCGGGTGGGGCTGTGCCTCACCTCCTTCTTCCTAGGCTTCCTTTTGCCACTGCTGGTGATGCTCTTCTGCTATGGCCGCATTTTCTGCACACTGGATCGGGTACAGCTGCTGGCCAGGCATCGCCCACTGCGGCTGGTGCTGCTGCTGCTGGCACTCTTTGTGCTTTGCTGGGCCCCCTTCCACATCTTCCTGCTGCTGGACAGTCTGCAACGCCTGGGCTACGTTGGCCGCCACTGCGCCCTGGAGCGGGTGTTGGACTTCGGGCTGCTGGTGACTGAGGTGCTTGGCCTGCTGCACTGCTGCCTCAACCCCCTGGTGTATGCCTTCGCTGGTGTCAAGTTCCGCAGGGAGCTCTCCCAGCTGTGCTGGAAGGGACGGCGCCATAGCCAGGGCTCGAGCCAAAGACAGATCCTCTCCATCCGGGAGCAGAGCCACCATAGAGGGGGAACGTCAGTGCACAGCACCCCAGAGGGGGACGCAGACCATGGCTACTCAGTCATGCTGTGAGAGTGGCTGAGGACAGTGTGCGCCCTGCTCCAAAAGGCTGGGACAGGGCCTCTCTGTCCAGGATCATACCGATCAGGGGCACCAGTGAGGACACTGCACACCCCGTGCATTGCACCCAGTCCAGACTCCCATCCCTCCCTCCCCCAGGGACACTAGAACTGGCTCCTGCACAGAGAGACCCTTTCATCTGTGGTTCCCACCCCACACCAGCCCCTTACAAGAAAGGATGAGGGGTGTTGCAAAAGCCCCAGGCTGGTTACAAAATGCCGAGGATGTAACATCCTGCCCTGCTGCACATTTGACTGGGAGCAACTGGCATCTACCCTCCAGGGTTCATCTGTCTGTCTGGGCTCCAAGCTGGGTCCCGGGGCCAAGGCCCCAAGCACGAACAGACACCGAACCACCAGCTCCACCCGCAGGGTGCTTGCATGGAGAGCTCTGGAGTCAGCTGCCGAAAGAGCTACCCCTTGGAGAACATGGCTCCTTTCAGCTCAGAGACCAAGCCAGTAAGGGCCCTGCCACTCTAGGTGCAGCATTTCATAACTGAACAGTGAGATCATTTACCCTCAACCCTTAAAGGCTAAAAGCCCTATAGAACAAAAACACAGGAAAGTACGGGGGTAATTCCTCTGTTTTGCCTGCAATCAGCAAGGATATTTGTAAAAGGAAGGGATATTTTAAGCAATAATCTGCCACCCCAAAAGGGGTAGAAAAATGTTCTTTTTGTCTTTCAGAACTTCAGGAAAAGCTGGTACCAGCTGAAGAGCAACCCGGAATACCAAGAATCTAGTTTCACGACAAAAATTGTGTTTTGTGTTTTAAGTTTTGTCTTGTGTTGTTTGTCTTGTTGCTAGCATTGTTGTGTATTGTGTTACAAAAAAAGCCCAAACCCTATTGCATTAGGCAGAAAAGGATTAATAAGCATTTTAACTGTATTTACAGAAACCAGTGTTGAAGAACGGCGGAGGTCAAGGAATGCCAGTCTATTAATAGGGTTTTGGAGCAGAGATTATGAATACTGTAGACCTGGAGGTAATTAAGAATAAGTTAAGTTCCTTGTCACAACTGCAAGATAGTCTCATTCACAAGCAGGCAGATACTACTGTGGACTTGGTACAAATAGGGCTGGGAAACCTAAAACCAACATGGAATATATGGTGGTGGTTGAACACCACCACGTGGCTGCTGTATAAACAACAACTAGAATTAGGGAATAAAACTGCCTTGGCCGTAGGATGTACTGAGACACAAATTCTTAGTTTAGCATCACTTGAACATGAAATGTTTTGAGTAATATCTGGGAATGTTAGGGTATTAACACATCTTTTAAAACAACGGAATAGGTCCTAGTTCAACACCTACGAATATGAATGGATGCAATATGTTTCCAGCATGTTTAAGCCTGATTCGCTATTAGGTGAAATTATTGTTAAAATTGCTCACCGACAGTCTGTGGAGACAGAAATATGGAAAGTGAGCCCGCTCCCAAAACTGACCATAGGATCCTTTTGGTTACCCCGGGATATGGGTCAGTGGGCTGGGAAAGAGGAGAAATTATTGTATACCCAAGGGTGTACGGAGTGGAGCCCTCAGAAATGGGTGTGCTTTTCCCTACCTGTCACCACAGAACCATGTAGTAGGGATATGTCCTTGGGAACACGTGTGTGGGATGAACTAGAAAATGTTATGCGTGTTTTGTACAACGGACATTGTGTATGTGTTACATCCCGGGAAACAGTATTTTGGGAAGATGCAAGTATCAGCCAACCCCCAGTGGATGAATATAGAAGTAATGCCAGCATATTATATACTAGCAATCACATGTACAATTTACCAAAGATAGAAAAAGCACAGAGCAGTATAACTGCTACCCTGGTTAATTTCTCTGTTACCCTTGGTCTGGACTGGCACGATTTAATTGATCACTTGTTGTCAGAAACCAAGGTGACTCTGTTTTTACAACAGACACAGAGGGTATGTCTACACTACGAAATTTGGATATAGGGAAGCTTGTCATTCAAATATTACATGCAAATGGAGACATGCTAAAAATTGCTAGGTCTGAAAAAGAACTAACAACCTATCATTGGTATGATGTTTTTACAGGCAGGTCCCCGACTTCTAAGGGCATATTGTCTATCATGTTTCACCCATTGCTAGTTGTGTTAATATTGTCCTGTGTTTGCTTGCTAGGAATGTGTTGTATGTGCTGTTGGACAAAAAGAATGTTTGTTAAATTACAAGCTCAAATGGCCTCTCAGTATATTGCTATGAAACAGTTGTATAAAATAAGACCCACTTAAGAATTGTACTTGAGGGGTCAAAAGGGGGATATGTAGTAGTAGGATTTTATGTTTGTATTTTGTATAATTTAGAATAAAGGATAAAGAATAATAATGTAGCATGCATAAAATGTATTGATGTATGATTTGATCATATCCTGCCAACCACCCTTTCTGAAAGCAGAAATGAATGGCCTAGTGTGCCATTGGTAAAGATGCATCAGCCAGAATCTTGTGTCTGAAGCTGATTTCAAGGCAGTGACAGACCTTTAGGGTCACCATTTTGTTGTAGGTTTAGCATTTTTGAAGTAAATAAAAGAATGTAATGATCGTTTTCTTTTGCATTGCAACTTGATGTTCCTGTTCAAATGCTTTGTGTAAAATCAATCCTGTTTTGTGTGTGAATGAGGAATGTGTATATTAGAAGATAAGTGTGAAGGCCATCGCCGGGTGTAAAGGCGACAGGAGATTGCAACATGCCCCTATTGAGATGTCAGAGGATGGCAGATTGACAACTCTAAAAGATGTGGCAGGCACCCATCAATGGGGACAAGATAGCTGTGATCCAAACTAGCATGGGGTGACTCCCTGAGAGACTGATGAAAGAACAAGATAAAGGATGAGAAAAACAATTTAAGAAAACAAGCACTCCAGCAATTGGTTACAGCATGACGGTGCAAAACTCATGGGTCCCAGTGAAGGAAAATCACAATATAAACAGGGGGCCTTGCCATGAAACGTTGGTTTCATCCTGCCAAGACTTCCCCAGAGCATCTTGTTGCGACCGACGGAACCCGGCTCCTCCCTACCTGTGATCAATCTAGCTGGCCACTAGATTGATCCGGACTCTGGACTGGTAACTATAACATCGACTGGCAGGACAGTGTGTGTGTGTGTGATTGAATGCATATGCTAATTGTTGTATCTCCAATAATCGGGGCGTGTTGCCTTTTCCCCTCAGAAAGATCCCATGTGTTTCTTATAAGCATAACATTTTTGGTGGAGAATTGCGAAAGGGGGAAGACATGCACTGTGATTGTTGAAAATATTGCTAAAAGTGATTGTATGTATGTACATATGTATAAAGTGATTGATCATTCAGGTGTGCACACTCCTGGTCGTAGAAGTGCCGGGCAATAGGGGGAGGATTAGATTCCTTGCTCCTACCCATCTATCAGGGAAAAATTGCATAGGTGAATATACCCTCGGTCGTAGCAGGATTGAGCCCAAAAGGTACGGGACTTAGCTTTCCCTCCCTCCAGCTCTGTCAGGCAGAGTTTTTAGTGGGTATAGACTTTTTGTGTTTTGTAAATCCCAGCACAAAGTGTGGGCAAATTAGGAGTAGATTTCTGTAAGACCTTACTCTGAAAGATATAGGAGTGTGGGATATTGTTGTGATTTCACAATTTTAAGAAAAATGTTTAAGAAAAGGGACCAGGAGGGGTGGGGGCTAGTTGAGGAGCCCACCTTCCTTGCTAAATGGTTAGTGGGACAAAGCCAGTGCCCACGGGAAGGGACAGTTCAGCGAGGAAAGCAGGATCAGGCCCAAACAAGCAGGCAGGCAACAGATAAAGAGATTGGAAAACTGGTTGGGAGCCCTGAGGGGCATAGTGGCAGGAGTAAGGGAAGCAGTAAGCACAGGCAAGGGGATTTCAGATCCCTGGGACAATACTTGGAATGGTAAAATCTGAGATGATGAAGGTGTCATTTTGGGAGATAAGCAAGTGATTTAAGGAAAGAGAGTGAGAAGTTAACTCTGTAGAGGCTGGAGAGAATTAAGCAGCTCAATGTTGTAAAAATGTTAAAAAGGAAAAGTGTTATAGAAAGATAATTTTTAGTTTCTTTGCAGCCATTCTGAAGGAAAAATGGGCCCTTTTCCAAAGGAATGTCTGTAAATCAACCAGGCAAAGAGACAGTCTGATTTAAGTCATTTGACTATGAACAATTTAGTCAAATTCGCTAAAAGAACATAAGGGGCTTCTATTGGAACTTACCTGCCCCCAAATGTATACAAATGTAATCAATGTACAGCTGTGTAAAAATTAAAGCAGAGCAAGGGATGTTAAGAAAAAAAGAATGTGTGTATAAATATATTGTGTAAATATCTGGAGTGTTTATAACCTAAAGCAACACTCCTGGTTTCCCCTTAAAGACTAACAGATTTATTTGGGCATAAGCTTTTGTGGGTAAAAAAACCACTTCTTCAGAAGCAGGGAGTGAATTGACACATGAAGAGAAGGAAGTTACCTAACAAATGGAGAACAAGTGTTGGCTAACACTGTTTCTCCACTTGTTAGGTAACTCCCTTCTCTTCATGTGTCCAACACTGGTTTTCCGCTTGTTAGGTAACTCCCTTCTCTTCATGTGTCAGTATAATAATAATAAGGTGCCACCGGACTCCTCGTTGTTTTTGTGGATACAGACTAACACGGCTACCCCCTGATACTTGACTCCTGGTTTGTAAAACTCTTGTTTTGTAGGTTTAAGATAAATTGGTTTTGTTTTGTTTTTAAATAACACCACTAAAATCCATTTGAATCTTTCATTCAAAGTTGCAAAACTGAGAAACGCTTTTTGCCAGACACAGGTAACGAGTGTTGTTTGGCTTTGGTATTTAGCATTTAACCCTTAAGGTACCTTAGCCCTGGTCTACACTAGGACTTTAGGTCGAATTTAGCAGCGTTAAATTGATGTAAACCTGCACCGGTCCACACAATGAAGCCCTTTATTTCAACTTAAAGGGCTTTTAAAATCGATTTCCTTACTCCACCCCTGACAAGTGGATTAGCGCTTAAATCGGCCTTGCCGGGTCGAATTTGGGGTACTGTGGACACAATTCGACAGTATTGGCCTCCGGGAGCTATCCCAGAGTGCTCCATTGTGACCGCTCTGGACAGCACTTTCAACTCAGATGCACTGGCCAGGTAGACAGGAAAAGAACCGCGAATTTTTGAATCTCATTTCCTGTTTGGCCAGCGTGGCAAACTGCAGGTGACCATGCAGAGCTCATCAGCAGAGGTGACCATGATGGAGTCCCAGAATCACAAAAGAGCTCCAGCATGGACCGAACGGGAGGTACGGGATCTGATCGCTGTATGGGGAGAGGAATCCGTGCTATCAGAACTCCGTTCCAGTTTTTGAAATGCCAAAACCTTTGTCAAAATCTCCCATGGCATGAAGGACAGAGGCCATAACAGGGACCCGAAGCAGTGCCGCGTGAAACGTAAGGAGCTGAGGCAAGCCTACCAGAAAACCAGAGAGGAAAACAGCCGCTCTGGGTCACAGCCCAAAACATGCCGCTTCTATGATGAGCTGCATGCCATTTTAGGGGGTTCAGCCACCACTACCCCAGCCATGTTGTTTGACTCCTTCAATGGAGATGGAGGCAATACGGAAGCAGGTTTTGGGGACGAAGAAGATGATGATGATGAGGTTGTAGATAGCTCACAGCAAGCAAGCGGAGAAACCGGTTTTCCTGACAGCCAGGAACTGTTTCTCACCCTGGACCTGGAGCCAGTACCCCCCAAACCCACCCAAGGCTGCCTCCTGGACCCGGCAGGTGGAGAAGGGACCTCCTGTGAGTGTACCTTTTAAAATACTATACATGGTTTAAAAGCAAGCATGTGAAAGGATTAATTTGCCCTGGCATTCGCGGCTCTCCTGGATGTACTCCCAAAGCCTTTGCAAAAGGTTTCTGGGGAGGGCAGCCTTATTGCGTCCTTCATGGTAGGACACTTTACCACTCCAGGCCAGTAACACGTACTCGGGAATCATTGTACAACAAAGCATTGCAGTGTATGTTTGCTGGCATTCAAACAACATCCGTTCTTTATCTCTCTGTGTTATCCTCAGGAGAGTGAGATATCATTCATGGTCACCTGGTTGAAATAGGGTGCTTTTCTTCAGGGGACACTCAGAGGAGCCCGTTCCTGCTGGGCTGTTTGCCTGTGGCTGAACAGAAATGTTCCCGGCTGTTAGCTACGGGGAGGGGGGAGAGTTGAGGGGGTAGCCACGCGGTGGGGGGAGGCAAAATGCAACCTTGTAATGGAAGCACATGTGCTATGTATGTAATGTTAACAGCAAGGTTTACCCTGAAAGAGTGTAGCCATTGTTTTATAAAATGTGTCTTTTTAAATACCGCTGTCCCTTTTTTTTTCTCCACCAGCTGCATGTGTTTCAATGACCACAGGATCTTCGCCTTCCCAGAGGCTAGTGAAGATTAGAAAGAAAAAAAAATGCACTCATGATGAAATGTTCTCTGAGCTCATGCTGTCCTCCCACACTGACAGAGCACAGACGAATGCATGGAGGCAAATAATGTCAGAGTGCAGGAAAGCACAAAATGACCGAGAGGAGAGGTGGCGGGCTGAAGAGAGTAAGTGGCGGGCTGAAGAGAGTAAGTGGCGGGCTGAAGACAGGGCTGAAGCTCAACTGTGGTGGCAGCGTGATGAGAGGAGGCAGGATTCAATGCTGAGGCTGCTGGAGGATCAAACCAGTATGCTCCAGTGTATGGTTGAGCTGCAGCAAAGGCAGCTGGAGCCCAGACCGCCGCTACAGCCCCTGTGTAACCAACCGCCCTCCTCCCCAAGTTCCATAGCCTCCACACCCAGACGCCCAAGAACGCGGTGGGGGGGCCACCGGCCAACCAGCCACTCCGCCACAGAGGATTGCCCAAAAAAAAGAAGGCTGGCATTCAATAAATTTTAAAATTGTAAACTTTTAAAGTGCTGTGTGGCATTTTCCTTCCCTCCTCCACCACCCTTCCTGGGCTACCTTGGTAGTCATCCCCCTATTTGTGTGATGAATGAATAAAGAATGCATGAATGTGAAGCAACAATGACTTTATTGCCTCTGCAAGCGGTGATCGAAGGGAGGAGGGGAGGGTGGTTAGCTTACAGGGAAGTAGAGTGAACCAAGGGGCGGGGGGTTTCATCAAGGAAAAACAAAGAGAACTTTCACACCGTAGCCTGGCCAGTCATGAAACTGGTTTTCAAAGCTTCTCTGATGCGTACCGCGCCCTCCTGTGCTCTTCTAACCGCCCTGGTGTCTGGCTGCGCTTAACCAGCAGCCATGCGATTTGCCTCAATCTCCCAACCCGCCATAAACGTCTCCCCCTTACTCTCACAGATATTGTGGAGCACACAGCAAGCAGTAATAACAGTGGGAATGTTGGTTTCGCTGAGGTCTAAGCGAGTCAGTAAACTGCGCCAGCGCGCCTTTAAACGGTACCAGTACTGTACCATCTGCTGCCACAAGGCAATGGGTTGATGCTGCTGTGTAGCAATGCAGTACCACGTCTGCCAGCACCCAGGAGACATACGGTGACGGTTACCTGAGTGGGCTCCATGCTTGCCGTGGTATGGCGTCTGCACAGGTAACTCAGGAAAAAAGGCGCGAAACGATTGTCTGCCCTTGCTTTCACGGAGGGAGGGAGGGAACGGGGGCCTGACGATATGTACCCAGAACCACCCGCGACAATGTTTTAGCCCCATCAGGCATTGGGATCTCAACCCAGAATTCCAATGGGCAGCGGAGACTGCGGGAACTGTGGGATAGCTACCCACAGTGCAACACTCCGGAAGTCGACTCTAGCCTCGGTACTGTGGAAGCACTCCGCCGAGTTAATGCACTTAATGCACTTAGAGCATTTTCTGTGGGGACACACACACTCGAATATATAAAACCGATTTCTAACAAACCGAATTCTATAAATTCGACCTAATTTCGTAGTGTAGACATACCCTTACTGCTTTATAAGTTCAATATCTTTTTAAAGACCAAAGCCATGGCTGCAGAAAGGCAGTCAAAACCAGGAGAATGGGAAGAGATTCTGGATTTGTTTTTTGGTAACAAAATAGCAGATAAGAGCTGTAGTAAAAAAATAAGAAATTAAAAAAAAAAAGACAGTGCCCCACACTGAGCCTTAAGGTGGCTCTGTGTAATCAAACTGTCACTTTAAAAAGGGTACATAAAAACTCTGTGAGCACAAAAGAAACAGCTACTCCCTATATAAAAATTTATATGGCTAATCTTATAGAAGTTAAACTATGGAAGCAATATGCATTTTCCCCAAAACATGTGCAGTGTATATTGTAGAAGGGGTAAAAGAAATGTGAAAACATACCATACTACTTAATTAAAATCCTATTAGGGATCCAAAGGGAGACACAATAGGTTGTGTTTTCTTTTTCAAATCGCTGTGTGTTTTGGAAGCAGAAGTTAAAAGTGGAAAGAAATCAAAACTCTGGTGGAAGTTGCTTGTGTCCCTTTTAAGACAGAGTCTCTGAGGTGCTGCTGGCTTTGGATCGAAAAGTAAGCCAGAAAGCCTCTGTGTCAATGCAAATTACCTAACTGATACAGGAAGAAAAGAACTGCCCATAAATGGCAGCACAAAGGAGTCAAACTAAAGAATAAGAGAGGGACAGGTTAACCCTAAGTAGAAAAAATATACTAATTTTTGTGTGTATGAAGTGCTGAAATCTGAAGACAGGTACAAAAGGGGTCCGTTTATATGCATGACACCCCTACCTTTTAATTCACCTAAACCCCAAGGATATAATTAAATTTAAAAGCCTATACAAAGAATTTCAAGAGAACATTGAACACACTGGCCTCAAAAACAAATTTTCTAAATAAAAAACATGGGATAACAAGATACTTTTAAAAAAAAAAAGGAGTACTTGTGGCACCTTAGAGACTAACCAGTTTATTTGAGCATGAGCTTTCGTGAGCTACAGCTCACTTCATCGGATGCATAGCATATTGTGGAAACTGCAGAAGACGTTATATACACACAGAGAGCATGAAACAAAACTTCCTCCCACCCCACTGTCCTGCTCGTAACAGCTTATCTAAAGTGATCATCAAGGAGGGCCATTTCCAGCACAAATCCAGGTTTTCTCACCCTTCCCCCCCCCCCCACAGACACACATACAAACTCACTCTCCTGCTGGTAATAGCCCATCCCTCTTTGAAACCTCTCTTTATAATGCGCATGATAATCAAGGTGGGTCATTTCCAGCACTAATCCAGGTTTTCTCACCACCACCACCCCCCCCCCACACACACACACACCCCTCCAAAAACCACACACACAAACTCACTCTCCTGCTGGCAATAGCTCATCTTACAATGTGCACAGCAATAATCCAAGTTTAACCAGAACGTCTTGGGGGGGGGGGGTTTGTAGGAAAAAAACAAGGGGAGATAGGCTACCTTGCATAATGACTTAGCCACTCCCAGTCTCTATTCAAGCCCAAATTAATAGTATCCAATTTGCAAATGAATTCCAATTCAGCAGTTTCTCGCTGGAGTCTGGATTTGAAGTTTTTTTGCTTTAAGATAGCGACCCTCATGTCTGTGATTGCGTGACCAGAGAGATTGAAGTGTTCTCCGACTGGTTTATGAATGTTATAATTCTTAACATCTGATTTGTGTCCATTTATTCTTTTACGTAGAGACTGTCCAGTTTGACCAATGTACATGGCAGAGGGGCATTGCTGGCACATGATGGCATATATCACATTGGTGGATGTGCAGGTGAACGAGCCTCTGATAGTGTGGCTGATGTTGTTAGGCCCTGTGATGGTGTTCCCTGAATAGATATGTGGGCACAGTTGGCAACGGGCTTTGTTGCAAGGATAGGTTCCTGGGTTAGTGGTTCTGTTGTGTGGTATGTGGTTGTTGGTGAGTATTTGCTTCAGGTTGGGGGGCTGTCTGTAGGCAAGGACTGGCCTTTCTCCCAAGATTTGTGAGAGTGTTGGGTCATCCTTCAGGATAGGTTGTAGATCCTTAATAATGCGTTGGAGGGGTTTTAGTTGGGGGCTGAAGGTGACGGCTAGTGGCGTTCTGTTATTTTCTTTGTTAGGCCTGTCCTGTAGTAGGTGACTTCTGGGAACTCTTCTGGCTCTATCAATCTGTTTCTTCACTTCCGCAGGTGGGTATTGTAGTTGTAAGAATGCTTGATAGAGATCTTGTAGGTGTTTGTCTCTGTCTGAGGGGTTGGAGCAAATGCGGTTGTATCGCAGAGCTTGGCTGTAGACGATGGATCGTGTGGTGTGGTCAGGGTGAAAGCTGGAGGCATGTAGGCATAAGGCATCTGGACCCATGGAAAAGAAGCCCTTGAGGAATTCCACCATGATTTCAACAATTTCCATCCCACCATCAACCTCAGCCTGGTCCAGTCCACACAAGAGATCCACTTCCTGGACACTACAGTGCTAATAAACGATGGTCACATCAACACCACCCTATACCGGAAACCTACTGACCGCTATTCCTACCTACATGCCTCCAGCTTTCACCCTGACCACACCACACGATCCATCGTCTACAGCCAAGCTCTGCGATACAACCGCATTTGCTCCAACCCCTCAGACAGAGACAAACACCTACAAGATCTCTATCAAGCATTCTTACAACTACAATACCCACCTGCGGAAGTGAAGAAACAGATTGACAGAGCCAGAAGAGTTCCCAGAAGTCACCTACTACAGGACAGGCCTAACAAAGAAAATAACAGAACGCCACTAGCCGTCACCTTCAGCCCCCAACTAAAACCTCTCCAACGCATTATTAAGGATCTACAACCTATCCTGAAGGATGACCCAGCACTCTCACAAATCTTGGGAGAAAGGCCAGTCCTTGCCTACAGACAGCCCCCCAACCTGAAGCGAATACTCACCAACAACCACATACCACACAACAGAACCACTAACCCAGGAACCTATCCTTGCAACAAAGCCCGTTGCCAACTGTGCCCACATATCTATTCAGGGAACACCATCACAGGGCCTAACAACATCAGCCACACGATCAGAGGCTCGTTCACCTGCACATCCACCAATGTGATATATGCCATCATGTGCCAGCAATGCCCCTCTGCCATGTACATTGGTCAAACTGGACAGTCTCTACGTAAAAGAATAAATGGACACAAATCAGATGTTAAGAATTATAACATTCATAAACCAGTCGGAGAACACTTCAATCTCTCTGGTCACGCAATCACAGACATGAGGGTCGCTATCTTAAAGCAAAAAAACTTCAAATCCAGACTCCAGCGAGAAACTGCTGAATTGGAATTCATTTGCAAATTGGATACTATTAATTTGGGCTTGAATAGAGACTGGGAGTGCCTAAGTCATTATGCAAGGTAGCCTATCTCCCCTTGTTTTTTTCCTACAAACCCCCCCCCAAGACGTTCTGGTTAAACTTGGATTATTGCTGTGCACATTGTAAGATGAGCTATTGCCAGCAGGAGAGTGAGTTTGTGTGTGTGGTTTTTGGAGGGGGGTGTGTGTGTGTGGGGCGGGGGGGGGGTGAGAAAACCTGGATTAGTGCTGGAAATGACCCACCTTGATTATCATGCGCATTATAAAGAGAGGTTTCAAAGAGGGATGGGCTATTACCAGCAGGAGAGTGAGTTTGTATGTGTGTCTGTGTGTGTGTTGGGGGGGGGGGGGAAGAGTGAGAAAACCTTGATTTGTGCTGGAAATGGCCTTCCTTGATGATCACTTGATGATCACTTTAGATAAGCTGTTAGCAGCAGGACAGTGGGGTGGGAGGAAGTTTTGTTTCATGGTCTCTGTGTGTATATAATGTCTTCTGCAGTTTCCACGATATGCTATGCATCCGATGAAGTGAGCTGTAGCTCACGAAAGCTCATGCTCAAATAAACTGGTTAGTCTCTAAGGTGCCACAAGTACTCCTTTTCTTTTTTCTTTTTACGAATACAGACTAACACGGCTGTTACTCTGAAAGATACTTTTAATAGATTTGATGTTAATATTAAACATTGGGATAAACTTAATGTTACCTTTAAGGTCATATGGTAATGATGCTTCTCAGCTATTACCTGTGAATAAACTTAAAGCTTAGCACAGCAGAAAAAAAAAGCATTACAAACTTGGTCTTCTGTATAAAAAAGGGAAATTGAGGCACAATCTCAAACACTAATGAAAAAAGTTTTGGCACTAATTCAGGAAACAGGGTTTAAAGTAGCCTTAGACAAGGCTCAGTTGGTGCTACCTCAGGTTACATACCTGGGCATAGTCGCTGGACAAGAAGGGAGACAGGTAGATCAGAGGAAGGTAAGGGCACTGGTAGAAATGCTGGCCCCTACCGTCACCCACTCTTTAAGAGTACTGTTTGGAGGATTCAATTTTCTTAGACCACACATTTATAAATATGCTGAAATAACTCACCCATTGTGGAAACTGCTAAAGAAAAAGACAGAATGGGAAGGGGGGAAAAGGGCAGGACTCCGCTTTAACCCTGTTAAACAGAAGGTTCTCACAGCCCCAGCCCTGTGTTTCCCTGATGAATCACAGCCTTTTGTTATTCGTTTGGCAGCCAATAATATGGCCTTGGCTGCCAAATTATTACAAAATAATGAAGAGGGAAAGCAAGTGCCAGTAGCAAATGAATCCAGGAAATTACAAGGAGCAGAAATAAATTTTGATCCCTGTGAATGTGAGTGTCTAGCAGCTATCTGGGCAGTACAATCTTTTGAGCCCCTCAAAGGAATGGCCCCTATTACTATCCAAAGCACCCACACTCCTCTCAAGTACATTTTGTCAGGGAGATTAATGGGAGGTAAAGTCTCAAACACCCGAATGGCTCAATGAATGCTTATTTTAGTTAACATAGGGGTGACCACAGAAAGAGTGTCCAAGCCAGACATGCTAACACATGCCCTTATTGAAAAAGGAAACTGACATGAATGTCCAGAGGTCACTCTGGAGCAAAGAATTGCCTTGGTAGAGGCACCCCCACTGGAAGAATTAGATACCATGAGTCAAGAAAAGCACATCTGGTTTACTGATGGGAATGCAATGGGAGTAAAAGGGAAAAAATGTGTAAAATACCCTGCCGTTAACTTACAAGAGGAAGTCATTCAGGGACATTTAGACCATGGATCAGCTCGGCATGCCAAGCTCCACGCAATTTATCAGGTTTTAAGGCAATATGAAAATTCCCCACAGCCCATGTATATTTATGCTGACAGTGATTTTTGTGTGAAGGGGATACAGTTTTGGATACATGACTGATATCGGAACAAGTGGAAAGCAGCAGATGGAAAGGATATTGCATATTCAGAGGAATGGAAATGGATTTACCAGTGGGTAACAAAGAAGGTGCGACATGTAAAGGCACACAATAAAGGAACGGGTATGGAGGCCACCTGGAATAACCAGGTAAATACAATAGCCCGACAGCATGACATAGCAGTTGTAACCAGAGGTCAGAAAAGGAAAATCTGTGCTGACACATCTGAGCCAACAGATGGCACTACAACCCACCCTAACCGAGTTCCAGGAATAATAGAAAGACAGGAGTTACTTAATGTAGCCCATCAGTTGATGCATGAAGGAGTGGTAGGGACTTTAAGAAGGCTAAAGCAAGTAGCAGAATGGGAGTGTATGGAAGATGATGTTAAAACATGGGTGCGAAATTGTGTGCGGTGCGCTCAGGACAAGGCTCATCCTCCACACTGAGAACCCACGATGCATCAGCGAAGGCTTGGGCTGTGGCACAAGGTTCAAATTGATTTTACTGACAGGAGTAAGGAAGGATGCCAGTATTTATTGGTGATAATTGATTCCTTTTCAGGATGGGTGGAGGCAGTTCCTACTAAAGATAATAGCACCAGGATAGTGGCCAAAAAGTTTTTTAATGAGGTAGTATATAGATATGGCACCCCTGAAATAATAGATTCTGACAATGGGGGAGCCTTTGTAGGAGAAATTTTTACAGCAATGATACAAGCCTTGGGAATTAAACAAAAGCTCCATATACCATACCGGCCTCAGTCCCCAGGCCAAGTTGAGTGGATGAACCGCGCTATTAAGGAAGCTCTCCGGAAGGTAGTAAATCACACCGGGAAAGACTGGCTGGATAAACTGCCTTTGATTTTGGCTGCAATCCACAGCAGTAATAGACTAAGGACAAAAATTCAACCCTTCCAAATTCGGTTTGGACATCCAATGCGCCTAATGATTGATCCTAGTTACCTGGTATAGGGTCAAGAAGAGAGCTCTAATATAACCCATTTGTTAGTCTCTAGGGTGCCACAAGTACTCCTTTTCTTTTTGCAGACACAGACTAACACGGCTGCTACTCTGAAACCCAGCATGATTATTTTCAATGGCTCAAACAGTTACAAGAAGATAAAACCACCCTCCAGTATCAGGTTAATCAGGCCATCGATCACATGAACAACAAAATTCAGAAACAAAGGCCCACAAAGGCAGCCCTGTGGGAAACAGGGGACCAAGTCATGTACCTTAACATGGGGAAAAGGGACAGCTCACTGGAATCAAAGTGGATAGGTTCTTACTCCATAGTGGACCACCTTAGCCCACTGGTATACCGCATTGAAAAAGATGGAAAACTGAAATGGGTACATATTTCACAAATTGAGCTGTTTACATAAATAATGATGTTTGGATTCTTTGCAGAAAAGGACATCCCAGAACCTGCACATGAGGTGCTGCTATAACCTCCACAAGTCTAATCCACAGAGAATGAGACTCCAGTGTAAGGTCTGGCTTTACCTGCTTCTGGGAACTTTTAGTTGGGGCCAGGTGACACCTTCTGCCTGGGACACTGGACAAAGGCTGGAAGAGCTGGGGAGTGTGGTTGGGTGAGACTGTGGGAGGGGGTTTCAGTTTTCGAGCTGGCTGGGGAAACGGAGGGAGGTCCAGCACCAGGGTCTGGGCTCCCTGCCACCCAAGATGGACCGGACTGAGGGGTCCTGGCTTCTGTACCTACAAGCTCTGTTTTGGGCTGTGTTCCTGTCGTCTAATAAACCTTCTGTTTTACTCACTGGCTGAGAGTCTCAGTGAATCGCAGGAAGTGGGGGGTGCAGGGCCCTGACTCCCCCACACTCCGTGACAACTGGTGGGAGAGGTGGGATGTACTGCACCCCGTGGATGGCACTTCCTGATGTAAGTGACTGGGGAGCAGTAAAATGAAGGGGTATTAAAGAGGACCAGGTGTGCTGAAGGCTCAGAGAGGAGCAGGTTTGGAGGAAGGAGAAGCTACTCTTAACCCCTGGCAGGGTGTGACCAACAAGAAGGACTGTTGAAGTAATGGGGTCCCCCGGGGATTGCGGTGAGCAGTTCCAGGGTGGAGGAGTCTGCAGCTTGACCCTGGGAGAGAGAAGGACTGTTGCAGGAACGGGGTCCCCCTGGTGAGTGGTTCCAGGGGCAGAGGAATCTGCGGCTTGACCCTGGGAGAGAGGTGGTGACCTGGAGAAGGGCTGGCACAATAGGGGTTTTTCCTGGAAACGGTGGAGAGCTGAGAGCACACAGGCCTGTGACTCCACAGCCACTTGGGAACAGCGAGAAGATGTGTAACCATCGCCTTCAGAGGGACCTGGTCGAGCCATGCAAGCAGAGAGGCCTGGGCTTTGGGAAGCTCACCAAAGAACAGCTGATTGCCCAGCTGGAGGAGGAAGATCGCTCAGAAGAGCCAATCCCTGTCTCTGAGGGGAGCAGCCCGACAGATGCAGCGTGGGCACTGGTGTCTGTCCCGGCTGGGAGGGGTCAGACTGCTGCCGAGAGCACTCCAAGGCCCCTCCTACCTATGGCTATGGGAGGAGCTGGAAGGAGCCTGGTGAACCCCACGGGCACCGTGACCCTTGTGGCCAGCTCCTTACTGGACCCTTACGGTGGAGCTCCCCATCGCTGGAGCTGAGGCGGCTGGAATGGGAGAGGGAGATAAAACTGAAAGAGCTGGAAGATCAGGAGAAACAGCGGCAGCATGAACTGGAGTTGGCAAGGCTGAGGAGCAGAGAGCCCCCTGCTGCGTTGAGTGAGGGGGGGACCCAGGACTGCATGGAGCTTTGATAAGCGCATCCTGTCCAAGTTTAAGGAAGGGGAGGACATAGATGAATTCCTGATTGCCTTTGAGAAGGCCTGTGAGCTGCACAGGCTTGACCCTGCAGACAGGCTCTGGTTTCTCACCCCCTTACTGGACTCCAAAGCCATAGGGATATACAGCCAAATGGAAGGGGTGGAGGCAGGGGACTATGAACTGTTCAAAAAGGCCCTGCTACACAAATTTGGGATGTCTCCCGAGGCATACCGGAAAGAGCTCCAGAGTCAGCGTAAAACCCCTGAGGTCACATATCTGGAACTGATCCTCTGAATGGAGGGTTATGTCCACAAGTGGGCGGATGGGGCCCAGACTAAGGAAGACATGGTTAAACTGATTGTACTGGAGCACCTGTATGAACACTGCCCATCCAACCTGAGGCTGTGGCTGGTGGACAAAAAGCCAGAGGACCTGCAGAGCGCAGGTCTGGCTGATGAGTTTGTGGACAGCCGGTCAGGGGGTGGAAAGGAAGAGTCCCAAAAGAATAAGCCCACCATAATGCAGAGAAAGAAACACCCTGGGACCCCCCAAAGGGGGAATGTGGAGAATCGCCTCCCAAAGGGAACAACCGGCATCAGAACCAACTGCTCGGCTCGAGGGGACCAACGGGACATGAGCTGCTATTACTGTGGCCAAAGAGGCCACATATGGACCCAATGCCCCAAGCTCAAGGACAGACTCAGCAAACCGAACCAGCACAGGGTTAACTGGGTAGGGACCCAGCTGGAGAAGAGGCAGGCTTCCCAGGAAGAAGGGGCTGGTCCAACTGCTCAGGAGGGAGGAGTGCCCCAGGCCAGCTCCTGTGGGGGGCTGGATGGTCCAGACTCAAGGTTCTCAGTTTACTGGGTAGGCACAGGGCTGTCCCTGTGGAGCGAGTGCCTTGTTCCCCTGGAGGTGGATGGGAGGAAGGTGAATGGATACTGGGATACAGGCACGGAGGAGACGCTCCCGGCCTGAGGTGGTGGCCCCAGATTGGGTGGTGCCCAACACCTACCTGACCCTGACGGGTGCAGGTGGGACCCCATTCAAGGTGCCCGTGGCAAGGGTACATCTGAAATGGGGGGCCAAGGAGGGCCCATTGATGGGGGGCGACCTAGAGGACTGGCCAAGCAACCCCCAGAATGCCCTAGTCGTGTCCCGTAGCCAGAGCCAGCGAGGGCACTACGCCCTGACATCAGGGAGAGTACCTCACCGGAGGTACAGGACCCTACTCCAGTGGGGACAGAGTGCCCAGGGACAAGGCTCAGAGGGGTGACGCCTTCCCCAACCGCCAAGATCCAGGCCGAGTTTCAGAAAGATCCCTCCTTGTGGAAGCTCAGGGACCTGGCTGGCCTCAGTGCAGCACAGACCCTAGGGAAAGGCTGCCAGGAGAGGTTCCTGTGGGAGAAGGGGTTCCTGTACCGAGAATGGGCTCCCCCAGGGGAAGTGGAGTCCTGTGGGATCAGGAGGCAGCTGGTGGTCCCCCAGAAGTATCACCCAAAGCTACTGTACCTAGCCCATGACATCCCCCTTTCAGGGCACCAGGGAATCCGGCGCACCCAGCAGAGGCCGCTACAGAATTTTTACTGGCCTGGGGTCTTTACTATTGTCGAACAGTATTGCTGATTCTGTCAGAGGGTGGGGAAGGCCCGGGACAAGGGGAAAGTGGCTTTGAGACCTTTGCCTATCATAGAGGAGCCTTTCCAGAAGGTGGCCATGGACATCGTGGGGCCTCTCAGAAAGACGACCCAGTTGGGGAAAAAATACATTCTGGTGGTGGTAGATTTCACTACCCACTACCCCGAGGCAGTGGTCTTGTCTTCTATCAAAGCAGACACCATGGCAGATACACTGCTGACCATTTTCAGCCAAGTGGGGTTCCCCAAGGACGTCTTGACAGACCAAGGATCCAACTTCATGTCGGCCCTGCTCCGGTGCTTGTGGGAGAAATGTGGGGTCCGGCACATCTGGGCCTCAGCATATCACCCCCAGTCCAGTGGGCTGGTGGAGAGGTTCAATGGAACTCTAAAGATGATGCTGAAAACCTTTATGAGCCAGCACGTGCAGGATTGGGACAAGTATTTACCTCACCTGCTGTTCGCGAACAGGAAGGTGCCCCAGGAGTCTACCGGGTTTTCGCCTTTTGAACTGTTATATGGAAGAAGGATAAGGGGGCCCTTGGACCTGATGAGAGATGAATGGGAGGGGAAGGCCTTTCCCGATGAAGAATCAGTGGTGGAGTATGTCTTGACCTTCGAAGAAAGACTTGCTGAGCTCATGGGCTTAGCCAAGGAGAATCTGGCCAGAGCCCAGAGGAAGCAGAAGGTCTGGTATGACCACACAGCGCAGGCCCACGCCTACGCCACCGGAGACCAGGTGATGGTTCTCATCCCCGTGAGAAGAAACAAACTACAAGCTGCCTGGGAAGGCCCTTTCAAGGTTGTCAAGCAACTAAGTGAGGTAAATTATGTGGTGGAGCTGTCTAACCAGGCACACCGCCACCGAGTGTACCATGTTAATATGATGAAGCCATATTATGACAGGGGGAATGTGGTGTTGGCTGTGTGTGGACATTGGGAGGAGCAGGGACATAACCCTTTAGTAGATCTATTCCCTGAGACCAGAGCTGGCTCCTCCCTGGAACCAATTCTTCTCTCTGATCAGCCCAGCCCAGCCCTACCCAGCAAGCTGAGATCAGAGAGGTGCTGCATGTGTACCGACAGCTGTTTTCCAACCAGCCTGAACTCACTAATCTGACTGTTCACTGGGTGGAGACAGGATCGCACCTGCCAATAAGATGCTCCTCCTTTCAAGTCACAGGGGAAACTGCTCAGGACCTAGAAAAAGAGGTCCGTGACATGCTGGCTTTGGGGGTGATCCAGCCATCTGCCAGCCCTTGGGCCTCGCCTGTGGTGCTGGCCCAAAAAGAACGGGTCGATCCAGTTGTGTGTGGACTATTGGAAGCTTAATGCCATCTCCGTGTCTGATGCCTACCCCATGCCCAGGCCTGATGAGCTCCTAGAGCAGCTGGGAGGAGCTTGGTACCTTACCACCATGGACCTTACAAAGGGCTACTGGCAAGTGCCGCTGGATGCAGATGCCCGGCTGAAATCGGCCTTTATCACCCCTCTGGGGCTCTATGAGTTCCTGACCCCGCCTTTCGGCCTCAAGGGGGCACCAGCCACCTTCCAGTGCCTGGTGGACCAGCTACTGAGGGGGATGGAGAGTTTTGCCCTGGCGTATATTGATGACATCTGTGTCTTTAGCCAGACCTGGGAGGACCATGTGTCCCAGGTTAGACAAGTGCTGGACCGGCTCCAGGGGGCTGGGCTGACTGTAAAAGCAGAGAAGTGCAAGGTGGGGATGGCGGAAGTATCTTGCCTGGGCCACCGGGTGGGGAGCGGCTGCCTAAAGCCAGAACCAGCCAAGGTGGAGGCGATCAAAGACTGGCCTGCTCCCCAAACCAAAAAGCACAACCAAGCCCTTTTTGGGATGGCTGGGTATTATCGAAGATTTGTGCCACACTTTAGCTCCATAGCTGCCCCCAACACTGAGCTATGTGTAACCCTTCTGCCCGTCAGAGTTGGCAGCAACAAGGGCCGGGTTCAATATCAGGGGATCCATTCCAATAACACAATGCAAAACTGGCTCGAGCCCCCACCCAGTGACCTGGGACAAATATATACCACCCCTGCTGGGCACCTCTAAGAGGCAATACTTCCCCTCTCGCAAGCACAGTCTGAGAGTAGCAAAAGCCTTTTAATAACAGAGAGAAACAATGTGGCATTTTATTGGGGAAACACCACCAACAGGATTCATAACACAACCCATGAGCAAAACCCATCCCAAGCAAATTGGGCTGTGTCCTTTCCCTTTGGTTCTTGAGTCCAGCAACCCAAAAGTCACCCAAAGTCCCAAAAGTCCAACAACCAAAAAGTCTCTGCCCCTGGTCAGTGCAGCCCCAGAGTTCGAAAGTTTATCTGCAGAGTTTTACCTCCCAACCTGGGTGGAAATGGGAGGGTTAAGGGGCACCTTACGGCTCCGCTCCGCTCCACCAGCCGTCCCACAAATCGCTCTGCTCTGCCAGCCCCCACCCATGAGCTGCTCCAGCCACACCGCTCTGCCAGCCGTCCCGCAGCAAGTCCCACAAACTGCTGCTCCGCAATATATCTTCAGGCTCCCCCAGTACTTAACACAACACTCAGTAATCTCAGCTCTTAGTAATTTTAGCTCTTTTGCGATTTCAGCTTGTAGTAGGGGACCCTCAGTGCTGGTACACCATTGGCCCAAAGTGAATTCAGCTCAGCAACCTGTAACTAGACTCCTAATGGAATCAAAATTAGTTCTGACATTCTACAGTAGAGGAAGAAAGTGCAATTAACATGTATAGCCCTCACCAGGGGCCCATACCACCAGGTATTCTATCCCCAGCCTCTCTCCAGTCACTGAGTTTGGAACCCATATCCCTTGCCTAGCAAGTGCTCCTGAGAAGATGGCGAGTCCCTCCATCATAACAAAAGGCCAAGTACAGTTCCACTGTCCTTGATTCACATAAGCAGGATAATAATTTATTCTTCCTGCCCCAATAACAGAGAAACTGGGGATCCCACAGCAGCCAAAGTGACCATTTGGGCAGCTATGGGCTCATGCTAGGAGGGGTGGGTGCGCCTATGCAAATGAGATCAGCCCCTGAAGTTCTTTTCCACAACTTGCCACAACTCACCACCAGATGTCAGGGTGGAGCTCATCCTGACTCTGCTTACATATGGAAGAAAGGGAAGCAAGACAAGGTGGTCTGGACCGAGCAGTGCCAGAGGGCTCTCTGTGCGCTGAAAGAGACTCTGGTCAGTGCCCCAGTTCTGATAAATCCAGACTTTGACAAGCCCTTTATGGTGTTCACTGATGCCTCAGACACGGGGCTGGGTGCGGTGTTAATGCAGGCTGATGAAAAGGGGGAGAGACACCCCATCGTGTACTTGAGCAAGAAGTTGTTACCTTGGGAGCAAAACTATGCAGCCACCAAGAAGGAGTGCCTGCCTATGGTATGGGCCCTTCACAAACTAGAGCCATATCTATTTGGGCTACACTTCACTGTGTACACCAACCACTCTCCCCTGACCTGGCTACACCAGATGAAAGGAGCCAACGCCAAGCTCCTGATGTGGAGCCTGCTCCTGCAGGATTACGACATGGACATTGTCCATGTGAAGGGAAGTGCCAACGTGATAGCGAATGTGTTGTCCCAGAGAGGGGGGCCTGAACTTCCCCAGGTCACTGGTTAGATTGACCCCACTCAGTTCAGTCTCGAAGGGAGGAGAGATGGGACGGAGTAGGGAGTGGGGAGTACTGACCTGGTAATGTTGCGTGGGAGTTTTACTGGTACTGTCTGCATTGGTGGTGGGATATCAGGGTGTGACTTCACTTGAGGGATGATCAGAGGTGAAAATAAGCCGGTATGCCCCAGTACGGTGTACTGGCAAGAGCTGGTGTGCCATACTGGGGCAGCCCAGCTTCCCCAGGGGGCAATTTAAAGGGCCTGGGGCTCCCCTGGCCCTTTAAATTGCCTCCAGAGCCCCACTGCTGGAGCCCTGGGGTAGCAGCTGTGGGGCTCCGGTGGCTATTTAAAGGGCCTGGGGCTCCCCTGCTTCTACCACCCCGGCCCTTTAAATAGCCGCCGGAGCCCCGCCACCTCTACTCCAGGGCTCCGGGGCCTATTTAAAGGGCCGGGGCTCCAGCTGCCTCTGCCGCCCCGGTCCTTTAAATAGCCCCCGGAGCCCCGGGCTGCTGCTGCTACCCCAGTGGGGGAGGGGGGAAGGAGGAAGAGGAGATGGGGGGGGCACTTACCTTACAGGGTGGGCTGGGGCTGGCTTTGACCCCCTCAGCCCCGCCCTTCCGCCCTAGGCGCCGCCCCTTCCGGGGGCCAGCGCTGGCCCCAGTGTACCGGTAAGTCACTCGACTTACTTTCACCCCTGGGGATGATACTTGAGCCTGTTACCTCAGCCCAGGAGGGGGCTGGGGCCAGGTGACACCTTCTGCCCGGGAAGCTGGACAAAGGCTGGAGGAGGAGCTGGGGTGTGGCGGGGTGAGATGGCGGGAGGGGGTTTCAGTTTTCGAGCTGGCTGGGGAAACAGCGGGCGGTCCAGCACCAGGGTCTGGGCTCCCTGCCCCCTAAGATGGACAGGACAGAGGGGTCCTGGTTTCTGTACCTACAAGAACCTGTTTGTACCCGTTTGGGGCTGTGTTCCTGTCGTCCAATAAACCTCTGTTTTACTGGCTGGCTGAGATTCTCAGTGAATCGCAGGAAGTGGGGGGTGCAGGGCCCTGACTCCCCCACACTCCGTGACATCCTCCTCATCCCCCCACCCCCCATCCTTTCCCACCAATCTACCTATTCCCCCTCCCCATCCCTTCCCATCAACCTACCTACCCCCGCACCCCCTCATCCCATCCCACCAATCTACCTATCCCCCTCCTCATCCCTCCCGCCCCCATCCCTTCCCACCCATCTATCTATCCTGCCTGCTCAAGCCGCCATCCCCCATCTCTTCCCACCAACCTGCCTATCCCCCGCCTCATCCCCCCAAGCCTCCATCCCACCCATCTACCTATCCCCCCTCCTCTTCCCCCCAATCTTCCCATCCCTCCACACAGACATTATGACCACCCCTCTCCCTAGACACCCATCCCTCCAACCCAAGCACCCCTCCACACACATGCAGCTCCTCCATCCCACCCCATCCACCCAAATCCCCTCTTCCATACCTCCACACACACGGGGTCAGACGCAGAGACGGTGCTGGGGCAGGGGAATAGGAAGGTCTGTTGCTCCACATTCAACTGGGACAAGTGGCCCCTTGCCAGCACATCCTGCTCTCCCAGCAGTCCAGCTCCTGTCTCCTAGCCCATGAGGAGGAGGGGCACAGACTGAAAGCCTGTCCCTCACTGCCAATAGCACCACTAGTTAAACACTAGGAAAGATGGACTGTAATTCACTGCTGGGACAGCTCTGCCCAAGGCAGCAGGAGAGTACAACGGGCTCAGGTTACTGTACCATGGGCATGGCTGACTTTCCGAGTCTGGGGTCGGGGCCCCATCACACCCCTTGCTGTACACACCGGAGACAGACCCTGGGCCAGAGCTCACAGTCTAAGCAGCCAGCCAGTAAGGAGCTTCCTTTGCTCTGTAGCCCTGTCTGTACTGGAGAAGAGCCAAGGTCCCCAATGGCCCAGTGCAGGCCCGGCCTTGGCAAGACCTCCTACAGGAAGGGAGCCATCAGGCAACAACCCTGCCGTTCTCACAACTTCCTCCAGGTGCACACTGCATTCCTCTCTCAAAGCTTATTGGGATTTGCCAGGACAGGGGGCTTAACAGCGACCTGTCACAGCTGATACATGGGGTCTTCAGCAACCACAGAATTGACGGCCAGGGTAACATGTCCCAGCCCGAATATGATACCTCCAGCACCACAGTGCCCCCTATTGCCACACTGGGGTATTGAGGCCCACACTGACTGCAACGGGAGAGTGCCCCCATTCACATCCCCACCTTGTTCCCTGCCCTACAGAGCCTCCTACTGCCATGATGGGGTACTGGGGCCAGCACTGACTGAGGGGAAAGTGCCCCCATTCACATCCCCACCTTGCTCTGTGCAATACAGCACCCCCTAGTGCCACAACGGGGTACTGGGACCAGCACTGACTGCATGGGGAGAGCACCCCCTAAGAGACCCCAACCCACTGACTGTAGCACAGCAACCCCTAACACTGCACTTGGGCATTGACTGCAAGGGAAGAGCATCTCTACTGAGCTCCCATCCCACTCCCTGTAGCAACCTGGGTTTTTACTAAGGCCAACTGTTAGGAAAGGGACCCTGAAGTCCAGACACCTGCCATTGGACCGCTCCTATGGTGCATATTGAGGTGTCTACTACTAGAAAAATAAATCTAAGAATCAGAAATAAACAAGTCAGTCATACTTTAGCACATGATTCATTGCAAGGTAAGGTAAAGCGCTTTGGGCGGCTCTATTGTGGTACAAAGTGCAAGTGTAGCCAAGCCCGTAGATTCTGTGAGTGAACAGTCTGTGTCTCAGATTCAGAGGGAAGACTGGGTAGATGGCAGGTCTACTCTCACCTCTAGACACTTTGGATATGACTTGTAGTCTCTCAGTGAACTTGACATCTAATTCTGTGTGGAAGCAGAGGTTGGTAAGGGAAGGACAACAGTTGTTAGTGAAAATGGATGGTACCTCTTTAAGACAGAGTCCAGCCTTGGAATCGGTAGCTGTTAAGGATCTGAAAACTGGTGAACTGGCTCCTGTCTGTGGTAATGCAAGTTACTTGACTGACTGGGAGAAGACTTGCTAATAGCTAGTTTCAGAATAGCAGCCCTGTTAGTCTGTATCCGCAAAAAGAAAAGGAGGACTTGTGGCACCCTAGAGACTAACAAATTTATTTGAGCATAAGCTTTCGTGAGCTACAGCTCACTTCATCGGATGCATGCAGCGGAAAGGAGATTCTCCACTACATGCATCCGAAGAAGTGAGCTGTAGCTCAGGAAAGCTTATGCTCAAATAAATCTGTTAGTCTCTAAAGTACCACAAGTACTCCTTTTCTTTTTGCTAATAGCTGTTAGCATAGAGGGCACACCCAATCAGCCAGTGAATTCTGTTAAGCAAGAGAAATCAGGGTTTGATCCTTCAGGACAGGAAGGAAAGAGAGACCTTAATTTTGCAAAGGGAAGCCACAGGCTAACCCTAAAAGGCCCAAACCTCAATGGTATTGAGCCAAAGGTGTGGCATGACAAAAATGATTGGAAATGGACACTTGCAATGAATTTCTTGTTATTGCTAATGGTAATTCTTGTAACTAATGTGTTGCTATTACCAAAAACTGTAAAAATGTGCAATGTGCCCAATCTTTTGGAAAATCCCTTGAATATGTTAAAAGCTATACATAAGATCACACTTTATGTAAAAGGCCTTGTTATGCTGATGTTGCACAGTTAATGCCTGTGAACAGTCTTGGAACTGATGTGCTGTATGAAAGGGGAAACTGAGGCACACTACCAAATTGCTTTCACGGCTAAATGCCAAGATTTCTATACCATGGACAACATCAATGTCTACATTGACTTGATGTTAATTGGCTTTCAAACGTTTGCCAGAGTTTGTATGGATAAAGTAGCTATGTTCTTTAGCTCTTGGCAAGATCACATGAGACATATAGGAACCACACTGCAAGAGCAGATCCAATCCACTATTGTTCTCACCAAGTTTTACCTTGAGTTTGTAAAGAGATTCATTCATGTTATTGAACATGACTTTGATAAACCATTTCTGTTACACACTGGTACGGCTTCTAACCCAGCACTAGCTGTAGTAAGACAGAACCCAGGATGGGGAGCTCTTGGGACGCAGTCAGTGATGTTTGTGTCATCCCCTCCTGCATCAATTTTGCTTTGGGGGTGTGACGTTATCGACATAATTTGGGACCGTATAGATCATTGTTGCAACTAAGGTCCTGTAGTGGCACCAAATCTTGGATAAAGGGGGACAAATAAGGTGTCTAAGACAAGGTTTTGGTTTGCTGGTTATGATTATGCTGTCTATATGTGTGTATCATTTTTGTAGTTAAAGTTATGAATATTGTCTCTGTACTGTCTGTATTTCAAACTTATGCTGTGCTTCTGGGTGACACCCCAGACAAGTTGGTGTCAGCTCTGCCTAGCCTGCTGCATGGCCCATTAAGGACCATCAGCTATACCATTGACCCATTGAGAGAAGGCAGATAGGCCTTGTGACTCAGCAAAGTATGCAGGGACTTGCCCATGTGACTCCAAACTCCATTTTGCTGTAATTTTCCACAGTAAGAACAAAGAGGTGTTCTTACACCTGGAAAAGACTATAAAAGGCTGATGCCTTATCTCCATCTGGTCTTCAATCCTGCTTCTTACCTCTGGAGGGACTTTGCTACAAACGGAACCTCTAAACAAAGGACTGATGACCCATCCCAGCTGTGGATGCACTCCAGAGACTTGATTTGAACCTGCAGTTTATTCCATCACCGCTACAAGCCTGAACCAAGAACTTTGCCATTACTGGTCATGACCCGGTTATGTAATTGATTCCATTTAACCAATTCTTGCTCTCATCTATATCTTTTTACTTTTATGAATAAACCTTTAGATTCTAAAGGATTGGCAACAGCGTGATTTGTGGGTAAGAGCTGATTTGTATATTGACCTGGGTCTGGGGCTTGGTCCTTTGGGATCGAGAGAACCTTTTCTCTTTTACTGGGGTATTGGTTTTCATCACCATTTGTCCCCATAACGAGTAGCACTGGTGATGATACTGGGAAACTGGAGTGTCAAAGGGAATTGCTTGTGTGACTTGTGGTTAGCCAGTGGAGTGAGACCAAAGTCTGCTCTGTTTGGCTGGTTTGGTTTGCCTTAGAGGTGGAAAAACCCCAGCCTTGCACTGTAACTGCCCTGCTTGAATCATAGAATATCAGGGTTGGAAGGGACCTCAGGAGGTCATCTAGTCCAACCCCCTGCTCAAAGCAGGACCAATCCCCAGTTTTTGGCCCAGATCCCTAAATGGCCCCCTTGAGGATTGAACTCACAACCCTGTGTTTAGCAAGCCAATGCTCAAACCACTGAGCTATGCCTCCCCCCAATTTCTCCTGCATTGGCACTCTCAGTTGGGTCCCATCAGAACCAGCATCATTACAACTGGCTACCACAGTAAACAGAGGGAGCCCCTGTGCAATAGCATGTGTGGAAAAGCCTGGTGGCCTTAGCTGGGCTGATCTGGAGCTAAGCTGTGAGCTAGGCCTCTCCGAGCAAAGGCTACTCTGCTGTTACTTTTTTAGCCAATGATGCCGCCCCCCAGCCTCTGACCAATCCCAATAGCACACGAAGCGCTTCTGCAACTCAGGTCAGTCTAACTTCAATACCTGGGCAGATAGGGGAACAAAGGATTAGGAAATCCATTGGAAAGCCTCTAGAGAATGTCAGGGTGATAAGCAATAGCCAACCGCTTCATCGGAGGTTTTAAGACCAGGCTGGACAAACATTTGCCAAGGAGATCTTGATACGCTTAATCCTGCCAGCGTGGGGGATGGACTGGCTCAGTCGTTCTCAACCAGGGGTACCTGTACCAATGTGGGTACCCCCAGAGGTCTTCCAGGGGGTACATCAACTCATCTAGATATTTGTCTAGTTTTACAACAGGCTACACATAAAGCACTAGTGAAGTCAGCACAAATTACAATTTCATACAGGTGATACGTATATAACCACACTAGACACTGAAATGTAAGTACAATATTTATATTCCAATTGATTTATATGATAAAAATGAGAAAGTAGCCATTTTGCAGTACTAGTGTGCTGTGACACTTTTGCATTTTTATGTCTGATTTGGTAAGCAAGTAGTGAAACCCGGGAGGTACACAAGACAAATCAGACTCAAATAAGACCCCTGAAAGGAGTACAGTAGTCTGGAAAGGTTGAGAGTCACAGGACTAGGTGACCTCGAGGTCCCTTTCCAGCCCTACCTTTCTAGGAGATGTCTGTGTGTGGTTCTTGCCCTTGTCTCTCTGTGCGACAGGTGAAACCCCACTGAGATCTGCATATTCAGTTATGCAAGAACAGCAGTGATTCAGGAAAGCAAACAGCATAAGCAAGGAAATAGCATGGCCTAGAGCAGCGGTTCTCAAACTTCATGGCACAATGACCCCATTCTGACAACAAAAATTACTACACAACCCCATGAGGTGGGAGGACCAAAGCCTGAGCCTGCCTGAGCCCCACTGCCCTGGGTGGGAGGGCCAGAGTGGAATCCCAAGGGCTTCAGCCCCAGGCAGGGGGCCTGTAACCTGAGCCCTGCAGCCCTTGGCTGAAGGCTTTTGCCCTGGGCGGTGGTGCTCGGGCTTTGGCCCCAGCATGTCTAAGCCAGCCCTGGCCACCCCATTAAAATAGGGTCGCAACCCACGTTGGGGTCCCAACCCACCGTTTGAGACCCGCTGGCCTAGAGCAGTGACTTTCGCACTTTAGCAAGCACAAAACCAGGGCAACATGTCTCAGCACCAAAATGGTACCTCCCGTAGCCCCCTAATGCCATGCCAGGGTCCTGCGGTCAGCCCTAGCCGCAAGGGGAGAGCGTCCCCGACTCAGACCCACCTTACTCCCTGCAGTACAGCACCCCTGAGCTCTGGGTGGGGGAATGGGGTCAGCTCCATGAGGGGAGAGTGCCCCCCTATTGAGCTCCCACCACCCCCTAGCACTGAACTGGGGCATTAGTATCAGCACTGACTGTGAGAGGAGAGTGCCCCCCTACTGAGGTCCCATCCCACTCCCTGAAGACAGCTCTTAAGAGAGATCTCTGGAACGCCTGCCATTGTACTGCTCTTATGGTGCATATTGAGGCGTCTGGTATTAGAAGAATAAATCTGGCTAAGAATCAGAAATAAAGAGGTCAGTTGTATTTTAAGGCATTATTCATTGCCCTATCGTGGCTCATGTGAAAGCTGCATCTGCTGCCCACATGGAGAAATCCCCAGCAAGCAGATTAGGGATAAACTTTCCATAACAGCTCCCCTATAAATACCTGAGGACTGGGGCTTATTCTTTCATGTCCAACAGCCTGGATAGAAGTATGACAATGTGGCTCGTGCTGGCGTTGCTTGCGGTGGCAGGTAATTATCTTGTGTGCAGCCAGGCTAGCTTGTGGAGCTCGGTAGTGACGAGGGGCCAGGACATAGCTGCAAAATCAGAGTGAAATTAAACAGGCTCCAGCTAAGGGTTAGAATGAAACAAAGTGTAATTTCTGCAGGAGCTAGTGCGTTAGTAAAGGAGCAGCTGAAACCTCTGGGTTTGCCTGGGCATCTCTGCATTAGGGGTGGATGAAGGGCCAGGTCCTCTGCTGTGTCCTGGCTCTGCCCAGCAGGAGTGGAGGCGTGTGTTGATTAATATATGCTGGGCTAGTGTTTATATATCTCACATTATCAATAGGAATATATCAGTAAGTATTAAGCACAGAAGAATAATATAACAGTAGTTACATAGCCTAGAGTGGCCTGTACTTGTTATAGAACCCTAATCACTTATGCTGAGTGTCCCATAACCCCTTGCATTTACTAAAGAAAGTTTTGGCTTAAGCAAATAGGGAAGCTGTCAAGCCCAGGAGAGATGACAGCTTTACCATAGCACCAGATAGGGAGTTGCTCTTACAGGCCTATACTGGAATGTCCCTAAGGAAAAGGACAAGACATGATCGTTCTACCCTCGCTCAGACCCAGGAGGTGCTTTCATGCCCTTTGTTCCCTGGAATGCAAGTCTTCAAAACAAACCTGATACGGGTAGGACATGGTACCAGGAAAACAAGGTAGAAAGCTGATTAGTTAAATCTAGCTTCAGATGACACACATAGCACCTTGTACTTGTAAACAGGCAGGACATAAAAAGATGGCTTTAGGGGCGTAACTTTGTGAGCATACCTTCCGTGTCAGGTAAATGTAACAATGCTGAATGAGACAGCTTCCTGGAGACTGGTATCGTATAGAACCTTTTCCCTGCACTTTCTTATTATTGGCTTTCAGCAATAAACCTCACTGATCCTGGTTATTTGGTCACTTGAATCTACCTCATAACAAACCGAAGTGTGGTCAAGCAACTGCCTATGCAATTTAACAATCAATGCAGATAAATGGGAACAGAGCAGTGGCCCATTGCCGCACAGGAGAGAGCCCTGTCTATCTAACAGTGGTATTTAAAATGACTGTTACCAAAATAAGGCCCCTAATCCAGCAACATATAGTGTGCAAACCCAATGGGCTGACTCACCTGAGTAAGGTCATATGTATGTACGAGTGTTTGCAGGATTGGGGCCTAAGCAATGAATCCCACAAGCCAAATGGGCATCCTAGACTCACACGTGCGCAGTCTGTGCCACCTTGCCAGTGCTCACAAGAGTTTAAAGCTCCTGACAACAGACACCTTCCCTCCCCTGCAGATTGTAAACAAGGTCCTTTATCTCTCTAAGAGTTTATCCAAATGACATTGGAGGGTCATTTTCAATGTCTAAAATGCTCCCATGTCACTGATCATGGCAGAGACTGGTGCAAAAGCCTGGGTTCTATTCACCCTGTATGGGATTTATTCACCTTCTGCATTTTGCTCGTCTCAGGCAAGTGGAACAAGGCTCAGCAGTTTCATTACCTGGCTTCCGTCCGCATGAGTCAAGGCTCTTGTGCTGTGTTTCCAACACAGCAAGAAAATGTAAAAAACCCAAGGAGAGACAGCGGCAGTCCCCCGATCCCACAGTCTGACCTGTATGGAGAGCACTAGCCCACTGGAGTCCCACTGAGAGAACATCTGCATGGATCCCACTGCAGGAGTAGGCCCGTGGGCCCATTAAAGCAACATTCCTGGTTTTAGGTTCTCTAAAGTCCTCCACTTACAAAATTCACACCTGAAGGATTTGACACACTAACAGCGTCCACCCTGGTCAGCGCCAGAGCCCACCACGAGCTTGTCAGACCCAAAGCGGGGACAGGAACAAGAGTCCAGAGCTTTCCCAGCCCCGCTGCATGCATTGCCGCTTCATTACAGATGTCACCCATGTAATCCAGTGAACGCTTTCACCCCACAGCTGCTGCACCACACGGAGGAGACAAGATTGTTGGGGGATACGAGTGCACCCCCCATTCACAGCCCTGGCAGGTCTCCCTAAACGTCGGGTACCATTTCTGTGGTGGATCCCTCATTACGGACCAGTGGGTGGTGTCAGCTGCCCACTGCTGGAACTAGTAAGTGAGGAACTCAGCGTCTGTGTGTGCATGTCACTGCGTCTTTATTGCAGTACCAGGGGGTGGGAGCAGGCTGAGATTAGAGGGGCTGGTGGGGCCTGTCCAGAGGGGCTCTGAGCCACCGTTTGTTTCCCAGCCCCAACTCCATGCAGGTGATCCTGGGAGACCACAACATCCAGGTCTTTGAACATACCGAGCACCTGATGCGCATCGAGACCATCGTGTGGCACCCCAGCTATGACTACCAGACAATGGACCACGACATCATGCTCATCAAGTTGGCCCACCCTGTCCAGACTGACGCCTATGTCCAGCCCGTTCCCCTGCCGACCGCCTGCCCAGCTGCTGGCACTTCCTGTGTGGTGTCGGGATGGGGCAATATCCTCAGTGACGGTGGTGAGTTTAGCCCTCTCTCTGTCTCAGGAGCTCCCAGGCTGCTCAACACCATCATCTGCTGATAACACGGCCCACAATGTGCCAGGCATTTGTGGACGTCCCTGCCCAGAGAACTCCTAGTCCAAGCACAGACACGGAGAGGCAGGGTTGGGGGGAGCTACAGCAAACAGGGATTTTATACAAGTGGGGCACCCTGACCTGGCCTGCCAAACCCCACTGGAGCCCCCTTCCACAACCCTAGTGATGAGCTCTGAGTCCATCTCTGTGCACCCTCCGCCCTGTATTGACACTGCCCGGACCTGGCCAGCTGGCACAGCCCAGAGGTTAGTGTCCACTGAGGCTGGCTGTGAACTGGTGCCTCGAACGGTGCATGGAGTTAGCACAAGGCACTTGTTCACATACCTGAGAAAACAAAGGCCGGATACAAGGTGATGGGTATTGCCAACAGTAACTAAACCATCCTCACATGTGCCCCTTCCCCACCCCACAGGGAGCCCAACCCCATTTTACAGAGGGGGAACTATGCCAGAGCTCCTCCAGAGCTGTGGAGATAGCCCAGGAGTCCTGACTTCCCCGCTCCACACACACCCTACTCTAACCCACTAGCCCCTATTCCTCCTTCAGAGCCAGGATAGGACCCAGGAGTCCCGGCTCCTGGCCCCCCCGCTCTAATCCACTAGACCCCACACCCTCCCAGAGTTGGGGAGGGAACCCAGGAGTCCTGACTCCCACGCCCACCCTGCTCTAACCCACTAGCCCCTAATCCAGGCACGGTGACGCCCACTTTCACATTCAGAGTATTCTGCCTCCCTGACTAGTGTTCAGGATAGCGATTTTATCCCTCCAGGGTGCAGCATGGAAAGGAGGAGAATGCCTAGTGCTAACAATTCCCCTCTACCTTTCAGTGTTCAGCCCATACAACCTGCAGTGCGTCAACATCCCCATCCTCAGCAACACGGAGTGCGAGGGCTCCTACCCTGGGATGATCACCAACACCATGCTGTGCGCTGGCTACCTGGAGGGAGGCAAGGATGCATGCCAGGTGAGGGCTAATGGCCACGGCCCTGTCAGGCTGTTAGAGAGACTCTAGCCCTCCTGCCAGCAAACAGGGGGAAGGACCTGGGGAATGCATGCAGTATAAGGGACTGGGGAGGTATGGTGACTTTAACCGCCCGTTAATTTGCTGGCATCTCCTTCCTCTCAACTTACACACAGGGAGACTCTGGTGGTCCACTGGTCTGCAACGGGGAGCTGCAGGGCATTGTGTCCTGGGGGATTGGCTGTGCCCAGAAGGACCAACCCGGTGTCTACACCAAAGTCTGCTCCCTGCTGCCCTGGATCGAGAGCACCATGGCTGCCAACTAGTTCAGACAGAATGCTTCACGTCTGGGAACATGTACACTCCCACCGCTCCACTGGACCCAGACCAGGGGAAGAGGAAGGGCATCTCAATGTGGGTTGGTGCACTACCACTGTACTGCATAGCCAGAGCGAGTGCAAGAGGTGGCAATAAATCCAGCTGACCCCACAAGTTATTCCTGTTTGTGTTGTGCTCTGGGTCCTGACGATTACAGGCTCAGCTAATTAATAATAATTAACATAGCAACTAGCCGTTTTAAGGCCAGAAGAGACCTAGTCCGATCCCCGGAACAGCACAAGCCAGAAAATCTTTCCCAGCAACTCCTGCACTATAAGGAAATGTTCTGCCCTCTTTGTGCCCCCTTTTTATTCAGTGCTTCTCAAACAGTCCCCGAACCTGCAATCAGATCCGAAGGCACAGAAGGTCACCAGGGCCTGACCACACAGATCCCGCTGCACACTCAGTGCCACGCAGTCACATCAGTAACTCATCCAGCGCCGCATGTTTGCACCTTCTGTATTAAAGGGCACTGGTTTAAAAGTGTGCTGGGGCTGGGTGCTAGGCGCCGAGCCCCTCCCCCAGACACTGCACACATATACCCTGAGAGGTAAGTTTCAGAGTGGTCCTTGTGGCACCTTAGAGACTAACAAATTTATTTGGGCAGAAGTTAAGTTCCTCTCCGCCAGCCCCCATCGGAGTATTAAGGCTTTCAAGACAGATTGTGGAAACACAGGAAAGGCACAAAGTGGGGTTGGGTGTTTCCATGCAGTGCACGACAGTACAATTTTGGGTTTACACTCCCGAGGGGGTGTGCACTTGAGTACTAGGCAATTCCCGAGCTGAGTCTTCCCACGCAGAGCTGATTTCAGTGTCTGTGTCTTTCTGCAGCTGGGTGTGTCCCTACCTGTGTGTGTGCTGGAGGAGGCTGGAGGGCCTGGCTCAGCAGGACAGGGTGAGGGAGCCGAGGCTGGTGGAACAAGCGGGCTCAGTTGTATCCCAGTATATCAGGTAGCACCCCGGAAGGTGGGGGGCTACCCGTCACAACAACAGCGTAAGAATGGCCATAATGGGTGTGACCATGCCTCAGTGGGTCACAACTGAGGATGACAAATTCAGGACGAACTGCTGAGAAATAGGGCAGATACACCCCAAGACTGGTGGCTACTCCCCCATAGGACATACCAAACCAGCAACAAAAGTAAACTTCTGTTTCACCACACGGGCTAACAAGAAGTAATAAAACCATAAATAAAACCTTGGGCATCCCAGTCCTTGTATTAGCACTGAAAACACTGGATTTAAAGGTGAGTGGTTCCTTACAACCAGCCTCATCAATTAAAGGTTCCTCTGATCCCAAAGGACCAGCCACACACTCAGGTCAATATATAACTTAGATCTTATCCAAAAATCACACTGATGCCAATTCTTTAGTATCTAAAACTAAAGGTTCATTCATAAAACGAAAGAAAGAAAGAAAGAAAGAAAGAAAGAAAGATGAGAGTTAAAATTGGTTAAAGGAATCAAATACATACAGTAATTGCAAAGTTCTTGGTTCAGGCTTGTAGCAGTGACGGAATAAACTGCTGGCTTAGGTCAAGTCTCTGGCTGATTCCAAATCATTGGAAGGTCCTCAGTCCATTGGTTAGAATGCTCCCATTAGTATAAATTCATAATCCAGGGGCTGGAGCAGGATAGAGGCAAAATGGAGGGCTTTCCAGGCCATTTATATCCTCTGCCATGTGGAGGGAAACACACTGTTTCAAAACAAAAACCTCAGCATTGCTAGTGGAGAATCACAGGTGACCAGATAGTGTTTTGAGTCACATGGACAAGTCACATGTTCATGCCCAGTTTTGCTCAGTCATTGCAGGAAACCATTACCTATACTTCAAGGATTTGGTTTTAAAGCAATTTCAAATTACATCTGAAACGTACACAGTAAACTTTTGAACCCTTAAGAGAGGGCCTGGACTAAGTAATGTGGCTTATCTAAACCAGATGAAGGATCTGTTAGATAAATGGGTCCAAGGAAGGGGTGTCACTAGCTTTAACAGAATGTGTGATTTGATAGCTCAGGAGCAATTCCTGAATATGTCCAAGGAGAAAAAAAACAACACAGAGACAGAGAGAGCCTTTGTTTCTCCCTCCCTCCAGCTTTGAAAGTATCTTGTCTCCTCATTGGTCATTTTGGTCAGGTGCCAGCGAGATTATCCTAGCTTCTTAACCCTTTACAGGTGAAAGGGCTTTTCCTCCGGCCAGGAGGTATTTTAAAGGTGTTTACCCTTCCCTTTATATTTATGACACGCCCCCCCCAAATCACAGATAGGGTGAAACGCTGGCTGGGATTTCTTCCTGGAGCTCTAGGAAAAAACAGAGTGAATAAGACACATGCACCTCTAAATATACTACCAAGTATATAAAGACTAACAATATTTTCCACATCTCAAGGACGATTTTAACCAGTTGATTCTGGGAAACTTTCATGGGAGAGTGCATCAGCCACTTTGTTAGATGCTCCTGAGATGTGTTGGATGTTGAAATCAAAATCTTGGAGAGCTAAACTCCACTGAATAAGTTTTTTGTTATTTCCCGTGGCGGTATGAAGTCACTGTAGCGCAACATGGTTGCTTTGCAGGTGGAAACGCCATCCCCAAACATATGGGCTTAGCTTTTCTGGGACCCTTAGTACAGGGTTAGACATGAGTGTCACTTTAAGCTGGTTAAAAGCCTTCTGACACTCTTCGGTCCACTGAACGGCATTTGGCTGTTTCTTTTTGGTTAGGTCTGTCAGTAGGGCGGCGATTTGGCTGTATTGCGGTACAAATCGTCTGTAATAACCAGCCAAGCCTAAGAAGGATTGAACCTGTTTCTTTGACTTTGGGACAGGCCACTTTTGGATAGCATCCACTTTGGCCTGTCGGGGGTTGATAGTTCCTTGACCCACCTGGTGTCCAAGGTAAATCACTCTGTTTAGGCCTATTTGACACTTCTTAGCCTTAACAGTTAGTCCTGCCTCCCTTATGCACTTGAAGACTTTTTGTAGATGTTCCAGGTGTTCTGCCCAGGAATCCGAAAATATGGCCACATCGTCAAGGTAGGTGACTGCATAGTCTCCTAATCCCGCTAGGAGACCATCTACAAGTCTTTGGAAGGTGGCGGGTGCATTCCGCAGCCCGAAAGGGAGTACATTAAATTCATACAGCCCGACATGTGTGGTGAAGGCTGACCTTTCCTTGGCGGATTCATCTAGCAGTACCTGCCAGTACCCCTTGGTTAAGTCCAAGGTAGAGATGAACTGGGCCCGTCCCAGTTTCTCTAATAGTTCATCTGTGCGTGGCATTGGATAGTTGTCTGGGCGAGTTACAGCATTTAGCTGATGGTAGTCCACGCAAAAACGTATTTCCCCATCTGGTTTGGGAACTAGAACCACTGGAGATGCCCATGCACTGTCAGAGGGGCGGATTACTCCCATCTGTAACATATCCTGGATCTCCCGGTCTATAGCAGTTTTAGCTTGAGGAGACACCCAGTAAGGTTGGACTTTAATTGGGTGAGCATTACCTGTGTCAATGGAGTGGTATGCCCGTTCAGTCAGTCCTGGGGTGGCTAAGAACGTCGGTGCGTAGCTAGTGCACAGCTCCTGGATCTGCTGTCACTGCATACGCCCAAGGGTAATGGAGAGGTTCACCTCTTCCATGCCACCAGCACTTTTCCCTTCGTAGTAGACACCTTCAGGCCACTCAGCATCGTCTCCTCCCTGGGCTGTAAACTGACAAACCTTTAATTCTCTGGACTAACAGGGCTTTAGAGAATTACTATGGTACACCTTAGGCTTTCGGTTGGAGGTGGGGAATGCTATGAGATAATTAACAGCTCCCAGGCGCTCCTGGACCATGAATGGCCCTTCCCACGATGCTTCCATTTTTGGACCTGGAGCGCCTTTAAGACCATGACCTGGTCCCCTACTTTGAAGGAACACTCTCTGTCATGTTTATCATACCAGGCTTTTTTTCTTTTTGAGCATCCTGTAGGTTTTCTTTAGCAAGGGCTAGAGAGGTTCGGAGGGTGTTTTGTAGGTTGGTTACAAAGTCCAGAATGTTAGTTCCTGGAGAAGGTGTAAATCACTCCCGTTGCTGCTTCACCAACTGTAATGGCCCCTTAACCTCGTGGCCATATACAAGTTCAAATGGTGAAAATCCTAAACTGGGATGTGGTACAGCTCTGTAGGCAAAGAGCAACTGCTGCAACACTAGGTCCCGATCCTTGGAGTTCTCATTTATGAATTTACGTATCATGGCCCCCAAAGTTCCATTAAACTTCTCCACCATGCCATTTGTTTGATGGTGGTAAGGAGTGGCAACCAAGTGATTTACCCCATGAGCTTCCCAAAGGCTTTCCATAGTTCCTGCCAGGAAATTAGTCCCTGCATCTGTGAGGATGTCGGAGGGCCAACCTACCCTGGCAAAAATGTCAGCTTGTGCCTGGCACACACTTTTAGCCCTGGTGTTGCTTAGAGCTACTGCTTCCGGCCATCGGGTGGCAAAATCCGTGAAAGTCAGTATGTACTGCTTTCCTCTGGGTGTCTTTTTCGGAAAAGGACCCAGAATATCCACAGTTACTCGCTGAAATGGAACCTCAATGATGGGGAGTGGCTGGAGAGGGGCTTTGACCTGGTCTTGGGGTTTTCCCACTTTTTGGCATACCTCACAAGACCGGACATAGGTAGAAACATCCTTGCCCATTCCCTCCCAGTGGAATGACCTCCCCAACCGGTCTTTGGTCCTGTTCACCCCAGCATGGCTACTAGGATGATCGTGGGCTAAGCTCAAGAGCTTGACCCGGTACTTAGTTGGAACTACCAACTCTCTCTGAGGATGCCAGTCTTCCTGGTGTCCACCAGAAAGAGTTTCCTTGTATAAAATTCCTCTTTCTACAACAAACCTGGATCGATTAGAAGAGCTGAGAGGCAGTGCGTTGCTCCATGCCGCCATCCAAGCTCTCTGGAGGCTTTCCTCTGCTTCCTGTTTGGTCTGGAACTGTTCCCTTGATGCTGGAGACATCAGTTCCTCATTGGATTGTGGACCGAGGCTTGGTCCCTCTGGAAGCGATGTAGGGGATGGGGCTGTTTCCGTTGACTGTGAACCACTCTCCGTTGGGGCACTATGTTGGGGTTCAGGCTCCGGCTGAGCCTCTTGTGTAGGGTTATGGGCTGCTGCCAGTTCAGGTTCAGTTGGGCCCTTTGGTGTTGGGGTTGCAAGTACTGGATTCAGTGCTGGCAATGGGTCTGGTGCTGGTTGTTCCGCCGGTTCCAGTTCTGGCTCTGTCTGGGTCTCTGGGACTGGATCCACTACTGCGGTTGCAGACGTTGGCCTGGGGTCCGGGTCCATCACCTCTGACCGGGTCCTGGTAGAAGTTTCCAGAACAGAGCTAGGCATGACGGCTGGTTTAGCCTGGCTGCGGGTGACCATTCCCACCCTCTTGGCTAGCTTCACATGATTGGCCAAGTCTTCCCCCAACAGCATGGGGATGGGATAATCATCATAGACTGCAAAAGTCCACGTTCCTGCTCTGGCCCCAAAGCAGAGAAAAAAACTCCAACTGCTTCCAGTTGGAAACCTGCTTTCCAGCAGCCCAAAGGAAAAAAAAATCCCTTTTAAAATCTTTGTTTCTGGTTCAAAAAATCTCAAATTGATCTCAAAATGATTTCAAGTTAATCCCACCACTCTGCCACCATGTCAAGGTTCCTTCCCCACTCTGAACTCTAGGGTACAGATATGGGGACCTGCATGAAAACCTCCTAAGCTTATCTTTACCAGCTTAAGTTAAACTTCCCCAAGATACAAACTATTTTACCTTTTGCCCTTGGATTTTCGCTACCACCACCAAACGTCTAACCGGGTTTATTATTGGGAAAGAGTCGTTTGGAAACGTCTTTCCCCTCAAAATCTTCACCAAAACCTTGCCCCCCCTTCCTGGGGAAGGTTTGATAAAAATCCTCACCAATTTGCATAGGTGACCACAGACCCAAACCCTTGGATCTTAAGAACAATAAGAAAAGCATTCAGTGTCTTACAAGAAGAATTTTAATAGAAGAAAAAGTAAAAAGAATCACCTCTGTAAAATCAGGATGGTAAATACCTTACAGGGTAATTAGATTCAAAACATAGAGAATCCCTCTAGGCAAAACCTTAAGTTACAAAAAGACACAAAGACAGGAATATCCATTCCATTCAGTACAACTTATTTTCTCAGCCATTTAAAGAAATCATAATCTAACGCATCTCTAGCTAGATTACTTACTAAATTCTAAGACTCCATTCCTGTTCTGTCCCAAGCAAAACCATCACACAGACAGACACAGACCCTTTGTTTTTCTCCCTCCTCCCAGCTTTTGAAAGTATCTTGTCTCCTTATTGGTCATTTTGGTCAGGTGCCAGTGAGGTTATCCTAGCTTCTTAACCCTTTACAGGGGTGAAAGGGTTTTTCCTCTGGCCAGGAGGGATTTTAAAGGTGTTTACCCTTCCCTTTATATTTATGACAGAAGTTTACTTTTGTTGCTGGTTTGGTATATCCTATGGGGGAATAGCCACCAGTCTTGGGGTGTATCTGCCCTATTTCTCAGCAGTTCATCCTGAATTTGTCATCCTCAGTTGTGACCCACTGAGGCATGGTCACACCCATTATGGCCATTCTTACGCTGTTGTTGTGACGGGTAGCCCCCCACCTTCCGGGGTGCTACCTGATATACTGGGATACAACTGAGCCCGCTTGTTCCACCAGCCTCGGCTCCCTCACCCTGTCCTGCTGAGCCAGGCCCTCCAGCCTCCTCCAGCACACACACAGGTAGGGACACACCCAGCTGCAGAAAGACACAGACACTGAAATCAGCTCTGCGTGGGAAGACTCAGCTCGGGAATTGCCTAGTACTCAAGTGCACACCCCCTCGGGAGTGTAAACCCAAAATTGTACTGTCGTGCACTGCACGGAAACACCCAACCCCACTTTGTGCCTTTCCTGTGTTTCCACAATCTGTCTTGAAAGCCTTAATACTCCGATGGGGGCTGGCGGAGAGGAACTTAACTTCTGCCCAAATAAATTTGTTAGTCTCTAAGGTGCCACAAGGACCACTCTGAAACTTACCTCTCAGGATATATGTGTGCAGTGTCTGGGGGAGGGGCTCGGCGCCTAGCACCCAGCCCCAGCACACTTTTAAACCAGTGCCCTTTAATACAGAAGGTGCAAACATGCGGCGCTGGGTGAGTTACTGATGTGACTGCGTGGCACTGAGTGTGCAGCGGGATCTGTGTGGTCAGGCCCTGGTGACCTTCTGTGCCTTCGGATCTGATTGCAGGTTCGGGGACTGTTTGAGAAGCACTGAATAAAAAGGGGGCACAAAGAGGGCAGAACATTTCCTTATAGTGCAGGAGTTGCTGGGAAAGATTCTCTGGCTTGTGCTGTTCCGGGGATCGGACTAGGTCTCTTCTGGCCTTAAAACGGCTAGTTGCTATGTTAATTATTATTAATTAGCTGAGCCTGTAATCGTCAGGACCCAGAGCACAACACAAACAGGAATAACTTGTGGGGTCAGCTGGATTTATTGCCACCTCTTGCACTCGCTCTGGCTATGCAGTACAGTGGTAGTGCACCAACCCACATTGAGATGCCCTTCCTCTTCCCCTGGTCTGGGTCCAGTGGAGCGGTGGGAGTGTACATGTTCCCAGACGTGAAACATTCTGTCTGAACTAGTTGGCAGCCATGGTGCTCTCGATCCAGGGCAGCAGGGAGCAGACTTTGGTGTAGACACTGGGTTGGTCCTTCTGGGCACAGCCAATCCCCCAGGACACAATGCCCTGCAGCTCCCCGTTGCAGACCAGTGGACCACCAGAGTCTCCCTGTGTGTAAGTTGAGAGGAAGGAGATGCCAGCAAATTAACGGGCGGTTAAAGTCACCATACCTCCCCAGTCCCTTATACTGCATGCATTCCCCAGGTCCTTCCCCCTGTTTGCTGGCAGGAGGGCTAGAGTCTCTCTAACAGCCTGACAGGGCCGTGGCCATTAGCCCTCACCTGGCATGCATCCTTGCCTCCCTCCAGGTAGCCAGCGCACAGCATGGTGTTGGTGATCATCCCAGGGTAGGAGCCCTCGCACTCCGTGTTGCTGAGGATGGGGATGTTGACGCACTGCAGGTTGTATGGGCTGAACACTGAAAGGTAGAGGGGAATTGTTAGCACTAGGCATTCTCCTCCTTTCCATGCTGCACCCTGGAGGGATAAAATCGCTATCCTGAACACTAGTCAGGGAGGCAGAATACTCTGAATGTGAAAGTGGGCGTCACCGTGCCTGGATTAGGGGCTAGTGGGTTAGAGCAGGGTGGGCGTGGGAGTCAGGACTCCTGGGTTCCCTCCCCAACTCTGGGAGGGTGTGGGGTCTAGTGGATTAGAGCGGGGGGGCCGGGAGCCGGGACTCCTGGGTCCTATCCTGGCTCTGAAGGAGGAATAGGGGCTAGTGGGTTAGAGTAGGGTGTGTGTGGAGCGGGGAAGTCAGGACTCCTGGGCTATCTCCACAGCTCTGGAGGAGCTCTGGCATAGTTCCCCCTCTGTAAAATGGGGTTGGGCTCCCTGTGGGGTGGGGAAGGGGCACATGTGAGGATGGTTTAGTTACTGTTGGCAATACCCATCACCTTGTATCCGGCCTTTGTTTTCTCAGGTATGTGAACAAGTGCCTTGTGCTAACTCCATGCACCGTTCGAGGCACCAGTTCACAGCCAGCCTCAGTGGACACTAACCTCTGGGCTGTGCCAGCTGGCCAGGTCCGGGCAGTGTCAATACAGGGCGGAGGGTGCACAGAGATGGACTCAGAGCTCATCACTAGGGTTGTGGAAGGGGGCTCCAGTGGGGTTTGGCAGGCCAGGTCAGGGTGCCCCACTTGTATAAAATCCCTGTTTGCTGTAGCTCCCCCCAACCCTGCCTCTCCGTGTCTGTGCTTGGACTAGGAGTTCTCTGGGCAGGGACGTCCACAAATGCCTGGCACATTGTGGGCCGTGTTATCAGCTCCCAGACTGCTGCGCTGGGCATCACAGAATGGGGAAGAGATGGCCAGCCCTCTGTGGAGATAGAGGTGGTTAGGGACTATTTAGAAAAGCTGGACGTGCACAAGTCCATGGGGCCGGACGAGTTACATCCGAGAGTGCTGAAGGAATTGGCGGCTGTGATTGCAGAGCCCTTGGCCATTATCTTTGAAAACTCGTGGCGAACGGGGGAAGTCCCGGATGACTGGAAAAAGGCTAATGTAGTGCCCATCTTTAAAAAAGGGAAGAAGGAGGATCCTGGGAACTACAGGCCAGTCAGCCTCACCTCAGTCCCTGGAAAAATCATGGAGCAGGTCCTCAAAGAATCAATCCTGAAGCACTTACATGAGAGGAAAGTGATCAGGAACAGTCAGCATGGATTCACCAAGGGAAGGTCATGCCTGACTAATCTAATCGCCTTTTATGATGAGATTACTGGTTCTGTGGATGAAGGGAAAGCAGTGGATGTATTGTTTCTTGACTTTAGCAAAGCTTTTGACACGGTCTCCCACAGTATTCTTGTCAGCAAGTTAAGGAAGTATGGGCTGGATGAATGCACTATAAGGTGGGTAGAAAGCTGGCTAGATTGTCGGGCTCAACGGGTAGTGATCAATGGCTCCATGTCTAGTTGGCAGCCGGTGTCAAGTGGAGTGCCCCAGGGGTCGGTCCTGGGGCCGGTTTTGTTCAATATCTTCATAAATGATCTGGAGGATGGTGTGGATTGCACTCTCAGCAAATTTGCAGATGATACTAAACTGGGAGGAGTGGTAGATACGCTGGAGGGGAGGGATAGGATACAGAAGGACCTAGACAAATTGGAGGATTGGGCCAAAAGAAATCTGATGAGGTTCAATAAGGATAAGTGCAGGGTCCTGCACTTAGGATGGAAGAATCCAATGCACAGCTACAGACTAGGGACCGAATGGCTAGGCAGCAGTTCTGCGGAAAAGGACCTAGGGGTGACAGTGGACGAGAAGCTGGATATGAGTCAACAGTGTGCCCTTGTTGCCAAGAAGGCCAATGGCATTTTGGGATGTATAAGTAGGGGCATAGCGAGCAGATCGAGGGACGTGATCGTTCCCCTCTATTAGACACTGGTGAGGCCTCATCTGGAGTACTGTGTCCAGTTTTGGGCCCCACACTACAAGAACGATGTGGATAAATTGGAGAGAGTCCAGCGAAGGGCAACAAAAATGATTAGGGGTCTAGAGCACATGACTTATGAAGAGAGGCTGAGGGAGCTGGGATTGTTTAGTCTGCAGAAGAGAAGAATGAGGGGGGATTTGATAGCTGCTTTCAACTACCTGAAAGGGGTTCCAAAGAGGATGGCTCTAGACTGTTCTCAATGGTAGCAGATGACAGAACGAGGAGTAATGGTCTCAAGTTGCAATGGGGGAGGTTTAGATTGGATATTAGGAAAAACTTTTTCACTAAGAGGGTGGTGAAACACTGGAATGCGTTACCTAGGGAGGTGGTAGAATCTCCTTCCTTAGAGGTTTTTAAGGTCAGGCTTGACAAAGCCCTGGCTGGGATGATTTAACTGGGAATTGGTCCTGCTTCGAGCAGGGGGTTGGACTAGATGACCTTCTGGGGTCCCTTCCAACCCTGATATTCTATGATTCTATGATTCTATGATCAGCAGATGATGGTGTTGAGCAGCCTGGGAGCTCCTGAGACAGAGAGAGGGCTAAACTCACCACCGTCACTGAGGATATTGCCCCATCCCGACACCACACAGGAAGTGCCAGCAGCTGGGCAGGCGGTCGGCAGGGGAACGGGCTGGACATAGGCGTCAGTCTGGACAGGGTGGGCCAACTTGATGAGCATGATGTCGTGGTCCATTGTCTGGTAGTCATAGCTGGGGTGCCACACGATGGTCTCGATGCGCATCAGGTGCTCGGTATGTTCAAAGACCTGGATGTTGTGGTCTCCCAGGATCACCTGCATGGAGTTGGGGCTGGGAAACAAACGGTGGCTCAGAGCCCCTCTGGACAGGCCCCACCAGCCCCTCTAATCTCAGCCTGCTCCCACCCCCTGGTACTGCAATAAAGATGCAGTGACATGCACACACAGACGCTGAGTTCCTCACTTACTAGTTCCAGCAGTGGGCAGCTGACACCACCCACTGGTCCGTAATGAGGGATCCACCACAGAAATGGTACCCGACGTTTAGGGAGACCTGCCAGGGCTGTGAATGGGGGGTGCACTCGTATCCCCCAACAATCTTGTCTCCTCCGTGTGGTGCAGCAGCTGTGGGGTGAAAGCGTTCACTGGATTACATGGGTGACATCTGTAATGAAGCGGCAATGCATGCAGCGGGGCTGGGAAAGCTCTGGACTCTTGTTCCTGTCCCCGCTTTGGGTCTGACGAGCTGGTGGTGGGCTCTGGCGCTGACCAGGGTGGATGCTGTTAGTGTGTTGGACATGAAAGAACAAGCCCCAGTCCTCAGGTATTTATAGGGGAACTGTTATGGAAAGTTTATCCCTAATCTGCTTGCTGGGGATTTCTCCATGTGAGCAGCAGATGCAGCTTTCACATGAGCCACTGATGGGGCAATGAATAATGCCTTAAAATACAACTGACCTCTTTATTTCTGATTCCTAGACGGATTTATTCTTCTAATACCAGACGCCTCAATATGCACCATAAGAGCAGTACAATGGCAGGCGTTCCAGAGACCTCTCTTAACAGCTGTCTTCAGGGAGTGGGATGGAACCTCAGTGGGGGGGCACTCTCCTCTCACAGTCAGTGCTGATACTAATGCCCCAGTTCAGTGCTAGGGGGTGGTGGGAGCTCAATAGGGGGGCACTCTCCCCTCATGGAGCTGACCCCATTCCCCCACCCAGAGCTCAGGGGTGCTGTACTGCAGGGAGTAAGGTGGGTCTGAGTCGGGGACACTCTCCCCTTGCGGCTAGGGCTGACCGCAGGACCCTGGCATGGCATTAGGGGGCTACGGGAGGTACCATTTTGGTGCTGAGACATGTTGCCCTGGTTTTGTGCTTGCTAAAGTGCGAAAGTCACTGCTCTAGGCCAGCGGGTCTCAAACGGTGGGTTGGGACCCCAACGTGGGTTACGACCCTATTTTAATGGGGTGGCCAGGGCTGGCTTAGACATGCTGGGGCCAAAGCCCGAGCACCACCACCCAGGGCAAAAGCCTTCAGCCAAGGGCTGCAGGGCTCAGGTTACAGGCCCCCTGCCTGGGGCTGAAGCCCTTGGGATTCCACTCTGGCCCTCCCACCCAGGGCAGTGGGGCTCAGGCAGGCTCAGGCTTTGGTCCTCCCACCTCATGGGGTTGTGTAGTAATTTTTGTTGTCAGAATGGGGTCATTGTGCCATGAAGTTTGAGAACCGCTGCTCTAGGCCATGCTATTTCCTTGCTTATGCTGTTTGCTTTCCTGAATCACTGCTGTTCTTGCATAACTGAATATGCAGATCTCAGTGGGGTTTCACCTGTCGCACAGAGAGACAAGGGCAAGAACCACACACAGACATCTCCTAGAAAGGTAGGGCTGGAAAGGGACCTCGAGGTCACCTAGTCCTGTGACTCTCAACCTTTCCAGACTACTGTACTCCTTTCAGGGGTCTTATTTGAGTCTGATTTGTCTTGTGTACCTCCCGGGTTTCACTACTTGCTTACCAAATCAGACATAAAAATGCAAAAGTGTCACAGCACACTAGTACTGCAAAATGGCTACTTTCTCATTTTTATCATATAAATCAATTGGAATATAAATATTGTACTTACATTTCAGTGTCTAGTGTGGTTATATACGTATCACCTGTATGAAATTGTAATTTGTGCTGACTTCACTAGTGCTTTATGTGTAGCCTGTTGTAAAACTAGACAAATATCTAGATGAGTTGATGTACCCCCTGGAAGACCTCTGGGGGTACCCACATTGGTACAGGTACCCCTGGTTGAGAACGACTGAGCCAGTCCATCCCCCACGCTGGCAGGATTAAGCGTATCAAGATCTCCTTGGCAAATGTTTGTCCAGCCTGGTCTTAAAACCTCCGATGAAGCGGTTGGCTATTGCTTATCACCCTGACATTCTCTAGAGGCTTTCCAATGGATTTCCTAATCCTTTGTTCCCCTATCTGCCCAGGTATTGAAGTTAGACTGACCTGAGTTGCAGAAGCGCTTCGTGTGCTATTGGGATTGGTCAGAGGCTGGGGGGCGGCATCATTGGCTAAAAAAGTAACAGCAGAGTAGCCTTTGCTCGGAGAGGCCTAGCTCACAGCTTAGCTCCAGATCAGCCCAGCTAAGGCCACCAGGCTTTTCCACACATGCTATTGCACAGGGGCTCCCTCTGTTTACTGTGGTAGCCAGTTGTAATGATGCTGGTTCTGATGGGACCCAACTGAGAGTGCCAATGCAGGAGAAATTGGGGGGAGGCATAGCTCAGTGGTTTGAGCATTGGCCTGCTAAACACAGGGTTGTGAGTTCAATCCTCAAGGGGGCCATTTAGGGATCTGGGCCAAAAACTGGGGATTGGTCCTGCTTTGAGCAGGGGGTTGGACTAGATGACCTCCTGAGGTCCCTTCCAACCCTGATATTCTATGATTCAAGCAGGGCAGTTACAGTGCAAGGCTGGGGTTTTTCCACCTCTAAGGCAAACCAAACCAGCCAAACAGAGCAGACTTTGGTCTCACTCCACTGGCTAACCACAAGTCACACAAGCAATTCCCTTTGACACTCCAGTTTCCCAGTATCATCACCAGTGCTACTCGTTATGGGGACAAATGGTGATGAAAACCAATACCCCAGTAAAAGAGAAAAGGTTCTCTCGATCCCAAAGGACCAAGCCCCAGACCCAGGTCAATATACAAATCAGCTCTTACCCACAAATCACGCTGTTGCCAATCCTTTAGAATCTAAAGGTTTATTCATAAAAGTAAAAAGATATAGATGAGAGCAAGAATTGGTTAAATGGAATCAATTACATAACCGGGTCATGACCAGTAATGGCAAAGTTCTTGGTTCAGGCTTGTAGCGGTGATGGAATAAACTGCAGGTTCAAATCAAGTCTCTGGAGTGCATCCACAGCTGGGATGGGTCATCAGTCCTTTGTTTAGAGGTTCCGTTTGTAGCAAAGTCCCTCCAGAGGTAAGAAGCAGGATTGAAGACCAGATGGAGATAAGGCATCAGCCTTTTATAGTCTTTTCCAGGTGTAAGAACACCTCTTTGTTCTTACTGTGGAAAATTACAGCAAAATGGAGTTTGGAGTCACATGGGCAAGTCCCTGCATACTTTGCTGAGTCACAAGGCCTATCTGCCTTCTCTCAATGGGTCAATGGTATAGCTGATGGTCCTTAATGGGCCATGCAGCAGGCTAGGCAGAGCTGACACCAACTTGTCTGGGGTGTCACCCAGAAGCACAGCATAAGTTTGAAATACAGACAGTACAGAGACAATATTCATAACTTTAACTACAAAAATGATACACACATATAGACAGCATAATCATAACCAGCAAACCAAAACCTTGTCTTAGACACCTTATTTGTCCCCCTTTATCCAAGATTTGGTGCCACTACAGGACCTTAGTTGCAACAATGATCTATACGGTCCCAGATTATGTCGATAACGTCACACCCCCAAAGCAAAATTGATGCAGGAGGGGATGACACAAACATCACTGACTGCGTCCCAAGAGCTCCCCATCCTGGGTTCTGTCTTACTACAGCTAGTGCTGGGTTAGAAGCCGTACCAGTGTGTAACAGAAATGGTTTATCAAAGTCATGTTCAATAACATGAATGAATCTCTTTACAAACTCAAGGTAAAACTTGGTGAGAACAATAGTGGATTGGATCTGCTCTTGCAGCGTGGTTCCTATATGTCTCATGTGATCTTGCCAAGAGCTAAAGAACATAGCTACTTTATCCATACAAGCTCTGGCAAATGTTTGAAAGCCAATTAACATCAAGTCAATGTAGACATTGATGTTGTCCATGGTATAGAAATCTTGGCATTTAGCCGTGAAAGCAATTTGGTAGTGTGCCTCAGTTTCCCCTTTCATACAGCACATCAGTTCCAAGACTGTTCACAGGCATTAACTGTGCAACATCAGCATAACAAGGCCTTTTACATAAAGTGTGATCTTATGTATAGCTTTTAACATATTCAAGGGATTTTCCAAAAGATTGGGCACATTGCACATTTTTACAGTTTTTGGTAATAGCAACACATTAGTTACAAGAATTACCATTAGCAATAACAAGAAATTCATTGCAAGTGTCCATTTCCAATCATTTTTGTCATGCCACACCTTTGGCTCAATACCATTGAGGTTTGGGCCTTTTAGGGTTAGCCTGTGGCTTCCCTTTGCAAAATTAAGGTCTCTCTTTCCTTCCTGTCCTGAAGGATCAAACCCTGATTTCTCTTGCTTAACAGAATTCACTGGCTGATTGGGTGTGCCCTCTATGCTAACAGCTATTAGCAAAAAGAAAAGGAGTACTTGTGGTACCTTAGAGATTAACAGATTTATTTGAGCATAAGCTTTCCTGAGCTACAGCTCACTTCTTCGGATGCATGTAGTGGAGAATCTCCTTTCCACTGCATGCATCCGATGAAGTGAGCTGTAGCTCACGAAAGCTTATGCTCAAATAAATTTGTTAGTCTCTAGGGTGCCACAAGTCCTCCTTTTCTTTTTGCGGATACAGACTAACAGGGCTGCTACTCTGAAACTAGCTATTAGCAAGTCTTCTCCCAGTCAGTCAAGTAACTTGCATTACCACAGACAGGAGCCAGTTCACCAGTTTTCAGATCCTTAACTGCTACCGATTCCAAGGCTGGACTCTGTCTTAAAGAGGTACCATCCATTTTCACTAACAACTGTTGTCCTTCCCTTACCAACCTCTGCTTCCACACAGAATTAGATGTCAAGTTCACTGAGAGACTACAAGTCATATCCAAAGTGTCTAGAGGTGAGAGTAGACCTGCCATCTACCCAGTCTTCCCTCTGAATCTGAGACACAGACTGTTCACTCACAGAATCTACGGGCTTGGCTACACTTGCACTTTGTACCACAATAAAGCCGCCCAGAGCACTTTACCTTACTCCCCGTCCACATTGGCAAGGCACGTAGAGCGCTCGGATTCCATGGCTGGAGCGCTCTTGGTACTCCACCTCGGCGAGAGGGATAATGGCTGTTGCGTATTGGCTGAGACACCCCAGAGTCAGTGTGAAAGAGAAGTTACTGCGCTGTGATTGACCTCCATAAACGTCCCATAATCCCCTTAAGCCAAGTGGTCACTCTTCCCTTTGTGGTGAAACCAATGCAGAAGTGCGTTTCAAAGCTGTTTCAGACAGTGGCTGCTTATCTGATCGGACAAACATTTACTGTTTGCTTTGAGTGAGTGAGTGAGTGAGTGAGTGAGTGAGTGGAGGCGGGGGCGGGGGCTGAACTTACAAGATAGCGTGCTGACACACTCTCAGCACCCCAAAACCCACTCTCTCCCCCCCCCACATTCACACAACGCACTCCACCCCACCCCCCTCATTTGAAAAGCACATTGCAGCCACTTGAAAGCTGGGATAGCTGCCCACAATGCACCGCTCCCAATGCCTCTGCAAGTGCTGCAAATGTGGTCATGCCAGAGCGCTTGCGGCTGTCAGCGTGGACAGACTGCAGCACTTTCCCTACTGCGCTCCACGAAGGCTGGTTTAACCCAAAGCGCTGTACAGCTGCAAGTGTAGCCCTAGCCTACATGGAGATATTCCTCTCTCAACAACCTTGTCTCCCCAACAAGCTGGCCAAACACAGCCACTTCGTCATAGGGCTGTTTAAATTCCTTAACAGCTTTTACTCCATCTGAGACCTTTTCAAAGCTATCCACACACTGGATCTTTCAAAAGGAAAGTCAGTGGATCCATTCACAACAGAAAATGACTTGTGACTTTGTCCTTACCCATAACAGACAGCCCCCCAACCTGAAGCAAATACTCACCAGCAACCACATACCACACAACAGAACCACTAACCCAGGAATCTATCCTTGCAACAAAGCCCGTTGCCAACTGTGCCCACATGTCAGGGGACACCATCACAGGGCCTAATAACATCAGCCACACTATCAGAGGCTTGTTCACCTACACATCCACCAATGGGATATATGCCATCATGTGCCAGCAATGCCCCTCTGCCATGTACATTGATCAAACTGGACAGTCTCTACGTAAAAGAATAAATGGACACAAATCAGATGTCAAGAATTATAACATTCATAAACCAGTCGGAGAACACTTCAATCTCTCTGGTCACGCGATTACAGACATGAAAGTTGCGATATTACAACAAAAAAACTTCAAATCCAGACTCCAGCGAGAAACTGTTGAATTGGAATTCATTTGCAAATTGGATACAATTAACTTAGGCTTGAATAGAGACTGGGAGTGGCTAGGTCATTATGCAAGGTAACCTATTTCCCCTTGTTTTTTCCTACCCTCCCCCCCCCCCCCAAGACGTTCTTGTTAAACCCTGGATTTGTGCTGGAAATGGCCCACCTTGATTATCATACACATTGTAAGGAGAGTGATCACTTTAGATAAGCTATTACCAGCAGGCGAGTGGGGTGGGGAGAGGTATTTTTTCATGCTTTGTGCGTATAAAAATATCTTCTACACTTTCCACAGTATGCATCCGATGAAGTGAGCTGTAGCTCACGAAAGCATATGCTCAAATAAATTGGTTAGTCTCTAAGGTGCCACAAGTACTCCTTTTCTAGTTGCTACACCCTTTCCCAGCCACACACTAGCAACAGGCAAAATACAAGCACCAGAATTGTCTGGTCTCTGGGATTTTGCATAGACACTAACTGGATGCAACCTAGTTACAGTGTCATTCTTCCTAGCGCAGACAAACTTAGGACCATTCCCTTCCTGGGCTTTAGTTGAATTCAGAACCAACTCTGAGACAACTGCACTATTCTCAACCATCACAGGCTGAAAGACATCTTCTGTCTGCTCCACAGACAAAGAAGAGCCAGAGACACATTCTCCTTTACCAGACACACAGCTTGGGATTTCATTTCCCTGGTCCCAGCCCTGTGTGACAACAGACAACTGCTTGGAGACAGGAGTAGCTCCCTCCATAGGCAAGTCAATACCCCTAACAGACACAGGCACATTTCTTTCACTGTTACAATTCTCCACCCAGGTAACCGGTAAGCAACAGGGACACTCATCTTCCACTGTCCTTGCCTTCCCCAACTGCTGACTAGACAAAGCCATCAGCTCACAGGGCTGCCTAGGCTCATCCAAACTTTCCTTACCAGGCACATTGCCACTCCCCACAGATAAACTGCTGCTCTTCTCACTACCCTGAGCTACTTCCAGCAAATCACAGTTACCCTTTCCAGATTCACTTTTACAAACTGTACTAGCCAACAATCTAACACCCATCAAAAATCTACCCTTTCCTTTCTCAGTTAGGGCTTTAACCTGACCATCCACTTTAATCTGCTCCTGAGAAACACTGTCCTGACCAATGAGTTCTTTCTGTGCTTGATCTAATTCCAGATTCACTTCGGAGACATTAGACAGACATTCAGAAACTTCATTCACAGACAAACAGATCTTTTCCTCAGACAAACATTTGGAGAAACCCTCCCCAAGCAAATCATTGCCCATAATAGACACAGGTTTAAGATCATTCCTTTCCTGTGACTGGCTACCTGGATTGAACAAAGCTTTAATATTTTCCCCAATCAAAAGATCCTTAGGCAATAACTTCCTTACACCAGCTATAACTTCATGCTTAGTACCATTCCATTCAAGGTAGATTCTGGCTAAAGGCACATTTACAGTAAACTCACAGAGGACAACAACATTCACACTCTGATTTGGTAAGTAATCTTCCTCTTTGACTAGATCTGCTTTAACAATAATGACGTTAGAAGCCATAATTTGCCCTAAATAGATTTTACCATTAACTTTTACACTCTCTATGAAGTTTCCACTACCACTTCCATACATAGCATTGGCACAATTTATGGGGACACCCTCTACTGAACTCACAGTAACAGCATTTACATAAAAGGTGGCAGTGTTGCGGTACATTTGGTTACACCCAGACAACTGCTCAGAGTTATACAACACACCAACATTGTTATATACTGGACTTTCAAGAGGATACAATTTCTGCTGTTCTTCCCTTGCTTTTTTGACTTGGAGTTGAAGTCTTTCCTCTTTTGCCTTAGCTTCTAGTTCCTGCAATCTATTTTCTGCCAGTCTTTGTTCATGGTCAAGTTGCAGTTTACTTGCTGCCTTTTGCATTCCAATTGCTTCTGCAGCTTCTGTAGCATCAGGTGAGAGCTGTGCTCCTGCCTTCTGATCACTGGCCATTAACAGATTTCTCAGTTCTTGATTTGTAGCTTTCTTTCTAAAGCTTATCCCCTTTTCTGAACACAGATCTTCCAGGGCATTTTTGCCAAGGCCCTTATATGCTCTTTGCTCACCCATTGCAACTGCTCTTTAACCAACCAAACTCTCAATACCAAAATTCAAATTTGGATAGCGTGGGGTTCTGACCCAAAGCTTAATTGACCTGGTTCTGTGGATCCTGCCGACTACGCCACTGTAACGATGCTGGTTCTGATGGGACCCAACTGAGAGTGCCAATTCAGGACAAATTGCTTCAAGCACGGCAGTTACAGCCCAAGGCTGGGGTTTTTCCACCTCTAAGGCAAACCAAACCAGCCAAACAGAGCAGACTTTAGTCTCACCCCACTGGCTAACCACAAGTCACACAAGCAATTCCCTTCGACACTCAGGTTTCCCAGTATCATCACCAGTGCCACTTGTTACGGGGACAAATGGTGATGAAAACCAATACCCCAGTAAAAGAAAAAAGGTTCTCTTGATCCCAAAGGACCAAGCCCCAGACCCAGGTCAATATACAAATCAGATCTTACCCACAAATCACGCTGATGCCAATCCTTTAGAATCTAAAATCTAAAGGTTTATTCATAAAAGTAAAAAGATATAGATGAGAGCAAGAATTGCTTAAATGGAATCAATTACATACAATAATGGCAAAGTTCTTGGTTCAGGCTTGCAGCAGTGATGGAATAAACGGCAGGTTCAAATCAAGTCTCTGGAGAACATCCACAGCTGGGATGGGTCATCAGTCCTTTGTTTAGAGGTTCCGTTTGTAGCAAAGTCCCTCCAGAGGTAAGAAGCAGGATTGAAGACCAGATGGAGAAAAGGCATCAGCCTTTTATAGTCTTTTCCAGGTGTAAGAACACCTCTTTGTTCTTACTGTGGAAAATTACAGCAAAATGGAGTTTGGAGTCACATGGGCAAGTCCCTGCATACTTTGCTGAATCACAAGGCCTATCTGCCTTCTCTCAATGGGTCAATGGTATAGCTGATGGTCCTTAATGGGCCATGCAGCAGGCTAGGCAGAGCTGACACCAACTTGTCTGGGGTGTCACCCAGAAGCATAGCATAAGTTTGAAATACAGACAGTATAGAGGCAATATTCATAACTTTAACTACCAAAATGATTCAAACATATAGACAGCATAATCATAACCAGCAAACCAAAACCTTGTCTTAGACACCTTATTTGTCCCCCTTTATCCAAGATTTGGTGCCACTACAGGACCTTAGTTGCAACAATGATCTATACGGTCCCAGATTATGTCAATAATGTCACACTAGTTACTAACCCTGGTCCCTAAGTGTCTGCTAATAACCCGAGTCCCTGGGCCTTGGTTACCATGGCCTGTGGCCCTGCCGAATCCTGGGGCTGACACTTGAGTACTAAACTGGGGCCAACTGCTGTCGAGGGGAGGCTCACCATGCTCTCACCTGGGTGTGAGGGGCAGAGGTGCTGGATCTGTGGGTGCCTCACTGGGTCTGCCAGCTTCTGAGCGCCCCCTCCTGCTGCCCTAGCTCCATGGGCCCCATCAGCATCGCTGGGGAGTGGGGGTAGCAGGGTTAGCCGGTAGAGTCTGTTGCTGTTGCATGTGAGGTCTGCGGATGCTTGAGGGGTGAAGAGCTGCATCATGCTCTCTGGGTATTTCCTCACTCCTATGCTTCCCCCACAATAGCTGGCTGCTCCCAGCCAGGTTGCTTCATTCCCGTCTCCCTCTCACCCAGCAGTGGGAAGAACCCAGCCCCGCTGGGATTCTCAGGCCCGTTGTGAACCTGTCTCCTCCCCCAAATGCAGTGAGCACTGGGTCTGACTCTGAGTTCAGTGCATGAGAGCGCAGAGGGAAGTAACCTCTCAGCTGTTTCACCCCAGGATGAGGTCATGTGGCAGCTGGCTGGTTTCTCAGGGTTACCGAGGAGGTGCCAGAGGGGGCACTGCACCAAGGCCAGTCAGCTCTGTGTTCTTGGGGAACCAGAGCGCAGTATCCAGCCTGTCTGACTCATGAAGGACACCCCCTCCCCAGCCTCTGCTTGAACCAAAACCGACCAGAGAAAAGACTTGCAGAGGGCAGTGAAGGGCGGTGGGGGACACACCTAGACCCCTCCTGACAAGGGTGATAGGATTAAGGCAACTCCCCTAGCCTCATCTGCATCAAAGATGGGACAGAGAGGCATCTCCATTAGCATACAGAATGGAGAACGGAGATTCCAAGCCAAGAACTGCACTGAACTCTGGGACCAGAAAAGCAGGGAAGCACTGCATCATGGGGATCTCTGCTTCAGATGTTAATGAACCTACGCCTGCTCAGCAGTTATCAGACCAATTCTAGTAATGAATCCTTGATTGATATCCAAAATACTTAAGCTGCCTAATTGCATTGTGAGCTATCTGGAAGGAACACCACCCATAGCCAAGAGTGACCAGCTCCTATTGTCTAGCCTAAAGAAAACCCTTGAGTCATCAGTTTACCCATAAACAAATCTAGTGTTCTCCCTTGAACCGTTGTTGTTTCCCTACAAAAAACCCTATCCACGCTCAAGTAAGTGTTCTGATGCATGGACCCAAACTCTGTATCAGTTCCACTGGGATTTCATCTTCTCCTGACTGACTGTACTGGGGCCTCTGCCTGTCTCCAGCACTCAGGACCCTGAGCTACCACCATCACCTGGGAACCCTGATCAGTTCAAGCTTCATGGAGTGGTGAGATCCCTCTCTTTCTCTCTCTCTGTTTTCTTTTCTACCTCAGGTATAACTTTCTAACCCTGACTTGTTTGATCAGGTATAGTTTTCTATATATGACTTTTGTAACCTTTAATAATGTAGCTGTTCTATTTGTTTAGGCTCTCCTTGTTTAGTTATCACTATTATTCAATAAATAACTTTTATTGTTAAGCTGGTTGCGTCTCTCTCTCTCTCTCTGAACTTTACTCTTTTGTGTTTTTAGCTTCCCCATTTACTCTGCTACAATGCTTCTCTCACCTAAGCTAAAGATCCCTGTAGCGCCCAAAAATACTGTGGGGTTTGCTCATCCAGTGGGTTACTACCAGTACAATTGTAACGTGAAAGTTGGGATAGGGACATACTAAACCTGTGACATATGAGGATGGCAGCTTGGAAGTGCTGCTCAACCCAGCCCACTGAGTCCAGGGACATATAAGGGGTCAGCTTGAAAGTGCTGATTGACCTGTTGCACTCAGACTTGGGGTGTCCGTGTGTGTGTGTAGGAACCCAGCCCTAGGTCCTGCAGAATAGCTCTATTGGGAGGGGACTTGAAGAAGGGAGTAGAGCTCCATATGAAAACACAAGTGACACAAGCAGTACATTAATAGAATTACAGAACACCCCCCACCCCAGAAGAGTAACCCTAATAAATGAGCATACCCCAAAGTAACAGGCAAATCTGGTAACAGTCGCCCTCTTACCCAGCAGCGGGAAGAACCTAGCCCTGCTGGGATTCTCAGGCTGGTTGTGAACCTGTCCCCTCCCTCAAATGTAGTGAGCACTGAGTCTACTCTGAGGTCAGTGCATGAGAGTGCAGAGGGAAGTAACCCTTCAGGATGAGGGCATGTGGCAGCTGGCTGGTTTCTCAGGGTTACCGAGGAGGTGCCAGAGGGGGGACTACACCAAGGTAACCATCTGCTGAGAGCTTCTCCATGGAATAAACCCAACCTGCCCAGCCTCTCTGATGCCAGCCAATCTCCCTGGCCCTCAGCCTGCTCCACAGCCCAGCTACTGTCTTTGACCCCCCCAGGGGATGGAGGGGGGCAGAGGATTGGGGGGAAGCTGCAGTGGAGACAGGCTAAGAGGTAGAGAGCCTGGTGTGTGATTGGAGCAGGATGTGGATGAGATGTGAGAGGGGAGAGGGGGAGGATTCTGTCTTGTTGCAGAGGAAGAGGGTGAAATTCCCATAGGGGGGAGGATCTATGGACTGATGCTGTGGGCATCGCCCCCCAGCATAACTAATGTGCTCAGGTTCAGATGCACCTGTGCAGCCACTCTGGCTGCCCTAGACTTGTTGGGCCATACTCCATGTGGACATGGGACAAATTCAGACTGGGAACCGCGATGCCCATGTGTTCACAGGACACCTTGCATGGCTGCAGAGCCATTTATTTTCAGGTGCTTTGCAGTAGGGCCAAGAAGACCTAGCCTGGGGACAAGGCCCTGCTGTGCCAGCCCCTGCTGTATGATAACAAGGAAGTGAGCTGTAGCTCACGGAAGCTTATGCTCAAATAAATTGGTTAGTCCCTAAGGTGCCACAAGTACTCCTTTTCAGTCTGCATGTGAATACTCATGGAGCACTCAGCCAGGAGCTGTAGCTGGAGGAAGGCCACCTTTCACAGCTGCTGCGGTTCTGTGGCATGGGACTTCACACCTCCACCGGGGGTCTCCACTCCTCCACACACCTCCCCTCTTGAATGCACCTGTCCCCAGTGTGACGTTGCACTCTATATGATTTTATTAAAATATGCTGATGAGTGTGACTATAATGTAACTAAAATATGCTTCATGCAAAAGGTCTCTTGCAAGATATCATTACAAAGCTTATAATCTACTGAGTGTGGTCATCGTATTTGTATAAATGGATCACTCTTGTATCTGAAACTAGAAATATGAAATATAACTCTGAGGGCCTATTGTAATTATGCAAAATGTGGGCCATTCATGGTGGTTTGGAATCTTGATGGCTCCCAACAGCCAGGACAATTGACTGTGGCTGGCTCTGTTTGCAGGCAGGCCTTCCTGTGAGTCAGACTGGGAGGGATGAAGGCTTGGGGTCTTACAGTGACATGTGACCATGTCACCTGAACTGGAATCCATCGTTAACCTCGTGCTTTTCCATTGAGAAGGAGGCATGGGAACCCAGAGGGACAAAGGATTTCCACCTTGTGCAAAAGATATATAAGTGGGTGGAACAGACCAAAGGGGAGCCATCATGAGGAATCCCCTAGCTCCCACCTGGGCTGGAACAAGGGCTGTACCAGGGGAAAGGATTGTGCCCAGACTAGGAAGGTGTCCAGTCTGTGAAAGAAACTTATTGACACATCTCTACGGGTGAGATTTTATCTGTATTCAGTTTTACTACTGTACTAGACTTAGACTTGTGTGTTTTATTTTATTTTGCTTGGTAATTCACTTTGTTCTGTCTGTTACTACTTGGAACCACTTAAATCCTACTTTCTGTACTTAATAAAATCACTTTTTACTTATTAATTAACCCAGAGTTAATTAAGGGGGCATACAGCTGTGCATCTCTCTCTGTCAGTGTTATAGAGGGTGTACAAGCTTTATACAGGGTAAAACGGATTTATTTGGGGTTTGGACCCCATTGGGAGTTGGGCATCTGAGTGTTAAAGGCAGGAACACTTCTGTGGGCTGCTTTCAGTTAAGCCTACAGCTGTTAGGGGACGTGGTTCAGACCTGGGTCGGGTTTGCAGCAGGCTAGCGGGTCTGGCTCAAACCAGGCAGGGCACTGAAGTCCTAAGCTGACAGGGCAGGAAAGCAGGAGCAGAAGTAGTCCTGGCACATCAATTGGCGGCCTCCAAGGGGGTTTCTGTGATCCAACCCATCACACCCGGTTGCCATCTGTGGTGACTGATATTTGTAAAATGCTTTTACAACACTTGCCCTGCAAGGAAGAGCTGGTGACTCCTCGAGGAAACGGGATAGAACCCAGGAGTCCTGTCAAAACCCAGGCAAAAATCTTACTGAAGTGGATGAGATTCTCAGTGACTTCCACACTAGGGACATGCTATAGATTGCCAGCCTCCTAGGCTGTTCCCCATGAGTCCCGGCCCCTCACCCCGTACAATGCAGCAGGGGCATCTGCTGGGACTACAGCTATCTGCAGCCAATTCGCAGCTCAGACTTCCTGGGTGCCCTTGGGCAAGTCACTGAATCTCTCTGCAGCTCAATTCCCCAGCTATAGAATGGGGACCTGGCTTTGTCAGTTTCATCTGGAAGCTCTTTTGGGCTGGGTGTGTCACTCGCTGTGTGTCTGTGCAGCACCAAGCCCAGCAGCGGCCTCCTGAGGTATCCGCTTGCTGTCATAATATTCATCTAATTATAACAATATCAGTATGGGATTCAAGCGCTGATCTGGGCTAAAAATGCCAAGTATTCAGCAGGATGTAAGAACTGAGTTTTATTGATCAGTTGGGATTTCAGACCCGCATTTGATGCTTCTCTCCTAAGCATCTTGTGTCTTCCTTACTGGGTTTCTTGGCATCACGGCAGGTCCCCTGTTTTACTGAGAAGGTTTCAATCACTTTTATCCAGGCAGCAGGCAAAGCGGGAGAGGGGAGGTCTGAACATGTCAGTTGTTGGCAATGACCTCCTCAATCCAGGACACGTAGTTACACACTGTGGTATAGACACCAGGGTAGTTCTTCTGGGCACACCCGTTGCCCCAGGACACCACCCCTGTCAGCTCTCCATTACAGACCACTGGCCCACCGGAGTCTGCCTGCAGGGAACAAAGAGTTGTGCAGGTCCCTTCATGGCATTAGAATCTGGCAAGAGAACTGTGCCCAAGCGAGTAGAAGTCACCGCCTAGGGCTGGATGTGGCTGTCAGCCCAGGTCCAGGTGATGTTGATAACAGTGGAAAGACCTGCCCATCCCAGGCCCCCCATCCTTCTCCTTCACACATGCCCTCGCTGGGACATCCCAGCACCAGCGAAGTGCTAGGGTGGGAAGTGCCAGACCACATCACAGGAACCTACAGAGTCAAAGCAGCTTAGGAGACTGAATCAACTTGCCTGAGGCACAGGGGCCAGTGCACAGCCCAGGGGCTGTGTACATTAGGGGGTTAGTTAGTCGGAGTTCTTTGGTGCCTAGGTCCTGGGCTGGAGCAGAATTTCAGGGCTTTGCCTAGAAACTGTAGGTTAGATATTGCTATTGGTGTGGATTTATTGTCTAGCAAGTGATAGTGACCTCTCTCTGCAGAGCTGCAAGCTGGGGTAAGGTGTCCTCTTTGGAACAGACATAACCTCCTATGCATATTCATGCACATACACATTCCTGTGCATGCACTAACACCCCCTTCTGCAGGCACTAATAATACATATATGTATCCTAGCACCAGACACCCCTGTGCACACACACTAACACACACCGCCTTCTGTAAACAGTAATGTGTACAAACCCCTTGACTTACACACCTATCTGCACAAACGCACATATTGCATATTCCTCTGCACACATGAACACCCTATCACTCACGTGCGCCCACACACACAGACACCTGGCTGCACTGAGAGGAAATATCCCAGAAACGTGCAAGTGCACCCTATAATGACGCCAATGACATCATGATCACCCAATCCTGACATCCCCAGGACACATGCCTAGAGGTCCTCATCCTTGTACTTGCAAATCCCAAGCATAGTGATTTCTTGCCATGTACTGAGGAAACAGCATTCGCTTTGAACCCCAGTGTAGCTGAATGAAAGGCAACCTCCTCACACACCCCAAACCTAACCAGCCGCTCCCTCCATACCTGGCAAGAGTCCTTGCCCCCCTCTAGGTAGCCAGCACAGAACATGTTTGTGGTGATGCGACCGGGGTAGGCAGCACGACAGGCAGAGTCAGAGAGGATGGGCACATTCAGACACTGTAGGGCATCCGGGTACTGAACTGGGGAGGAGAGAGAATGGGGATAAATGGGGATCTAATGGCACAGACTATTCAAAGGCAGAAAAGCACCCTTCAGATGGGGCCTGATTCCCCCATCACCCATGCCGGTGTAAATCAGGAGTAACCCCATTGGAGACGGTGTAAGTCAGGATTATTGCTGATGGCCCTCTCCCCCTTGCAGATGCTCCCTGAGCTGAAGTTGTCTCCACTGTATCTTACCCCCAGACGTGAGGAGATTCCCCCAGCCAGAGACCAGGCACTCCGTCCCTGGCACAGGGCAGCTGCTGGAGATGGGGATGGGCTGCACGTAGGCACTGAACCGGGCCGGTTGGGCTAGCTTCACCAGCATGATGTCATTATTCGTGGTGTATTGGTTGTACTTGGGGAATGGGAAGGCTTTGGCCACCTGGATATGCTGCTCAGTGCCCTCGTCTGCACTGGTGTCATGCTCCCCGAGATGAGCCACCAGGGTCCTGGGCCTGCAGGGAACAGCCACAGAGTATAGAAATGCAGGGCTGGGAGAGACCTCGAGAAGTCATCACATCCAGCCCCCCTGCACCAAGGCAAGACCAAGTAACCCTAGACCAGCCCTGACACATGTTTGTTCCTCCTGTTCTTAAACCTTCCAGTGATGGGGACTCCACACCAACCCTTGGAGCCTGTTTCAATGCCTAACTACTCCGAGAGTTAGAAGGTTTTCATAATATCAAAGATAAGTCTGCCTTGCTGCTGATTACACCCATTGCTTCTTGTCCTACCTTCAGTGGACAGGGAAAACAACTCATCACTGGCTTCTTTATAACACCCCTTTTCATATTTGAAGACTGTTATCAGGCTCCTCCCTTAGTCTTCTTTTCTCAAACCTAAACATGCCCAGTTGTTTTAGCCTGTCCTCAGAAGTCAGGTTTTCTAAATCTTTGATCATTTTTGTTGCTGTCCTCTGGACTCTCTCCAGCTTGTCCACATCTTTCCTAAAGTGTGGCACCCAGCTTTGGACCTATTACATTAGCTGAGGCCTCCCCAGGTCCAAGTCAAGTGGCCCATGACCTCCTTTGTCTGATATGCAACTCTCCTGCTAATACACCCCAGAATTATATTAGCCTTTTTTGCAACTGCATTACAGTGTTTCCCATGGTTCAGTTGCTTGGGAAATACAACCTAGGCCCCCATGTAACACCCACAAGGCCTGGGTCCCACCGAGATTCGCTTCATCCCTACAGGGGCCTGTGCCTTGTGCTAGGACAGGGATGAATTCTCCTGAACTGCTCGACTCACGTTTTGTAGCAATGAGCTGCCGAGATGATCCACCACTCACTGATGAGAGACCCCCCGCACCAGCGGTAGTTTGAGCCATACGTGAAATAGACCTGCCAGGGCTGGGAGTGGGGCGAGCATTCATATCCACCTATTATCTTATCATCATCCTCCAGCTGTGAGGCAGCTGAAAGGCAAACGGGATGGATGGGAATTAGCCTGGGGGGGTTAGAACAGGGAGAAAGGAGAGGCCAGTAGGGAGAGCAGTTACCTGTGGCGCTCAGCAGAAGAGCGAACAAGAAGATCTCCATGGTGCCAGGCTGAGCTGGACACAAGGAGCGGGTGGGTTTATACAAGCTGAACTGTTCACATGATCCAACAGCTGTCAGTTATTAGGGACTGAATTTAGAAACAAAACCACATCTGTCTCCCCAGGTAAATAACTGTCTGCTCCACCTGCTGCATTCCCTTGGGGAGGGGTTTGCTGCAGAGGAGGGAACAGGGGCTAAAAATAGTTCAGGGCACAACCTGCTTCCTATGCCATTTGGGTGAAATTTGCCCAGTGCAACTCAACCTTCAGCATGGGCTGGAAGTGATAAATAGGCATTGGGCATGTCAAATCCACCAGCCCAAGGCTCGGCAGCCCACATAAAGCCTCCAAATAGTGGGCTTCCATGGGAATGAATGGTGAGGAAATGCAGGGCTTTTTTATTAATGTGCTGGACTGGGACTCAGGGCTCCTGGGTAGAGCTGGTCAGGAATTTTCCATTTCAACTTTTGTTGTTGTTGGAAAATGTTGATTGATCAAAACAGTAACTGTTTGTGAAACAGCGTCGGGTTTGATGGAATACTCACTGTGACAGGTTCAGTCACAGAGACCCCCTTGGGACTGTCACCTGATGTGCTGAAACTACCTCTGAGCCCGTCTTCCCTGGCAGCCTGGGACTCCAGATCCCTGCCTTGTTGAGCCAGACTCAGTAGCCTGCTGCAACGCAGACCCAGGGTCTGAACCAAGCCCGCAAAGCTGCAGGCTCAGCAAGTGCTCCTGTCTCCAGCACCCAGACACCCCGGTCGCAATGGGATCCAAACCCCAAATAAATCTGTTTTACTCTGTATAAAACTTCTCCTGAGCTGGGTGGGAATCAGTTTTCTGCCCAGCCCCACTCCAGAGTTTGATCCTGGTTCTGCCACAGACTCAATGTGGTAGTTGCATCCGATGAAGTGAGCTGTAGCTCATGAAAGCCTATGCTCTAATAAATTTGTTAGTTTCTAAGGTGCCACAAGTCCTCCTTTTCTTTTTACGGATACAGACTAACATGGCTGCTACTCTGAAGACTCAGTGTGTGATCTCAGCTGAGTCACTGAATCTGTCTGAGCTTTGAATCATAGAATATCAGGGTTGGAAGGGACCTCAGGAGGTCATCTAGTCCAACCCCCTGCTCAAAGCAGGACCAATCCCCAACTAAATCATCCCAGCCAGGGCTTTGTCAAGCCTGACCTGAAAAACTTCCAAGGAAGGAGATTCCACCACCTCCCTAGGTAACGCATTCCAGTGTTTCACCACCCTCCAAGAGAAAAAGTTTTTCCTAATATCCAACCTAAACCTCCCCCACTGCAACTTGAGACCATTACTCCTTGTTCTGTCATCTGCTACCACTGAGAACAGTCTAGATCTATCCTCTTTGGAACCCTCTTTCATGTAGTTGAAAGCAGCTATCAAATCCCCCCTCATTCTTCTCTTCCGCAGACTAAACAATCCCAGTTCCCTCAGCCTCTCCTCATAAGTCATGTGTCCCAGCCCCCTAATCATTTTTGTTGCCCTCCAGTGGACGTTTTCCAATTTTTCCACATCCTTCTTGTAGTGTGAGGCCCAAAACTGGACACAGTACTCCAGATGAGGCCTCACCAATGTCAAATAGAGGGGAACGATCACGTCCCTCGATCTGCTGGCAATGCCCCTACTTATACATCCCAAAATGCCATTGGCCTTCTTGGCAACAACGGCACACTGTTGACTCATATGCAGCTTCTCATCCACTGTAACCCCTAGGTCCTTTTCTGCAGAACTGCTGCCGAGCCATTCGGTCCCTAGTCTGTAGCGGTGCATGGGATTCTTCCATGCTAAGTGCAGGACTCTGCACTTGTCCTTGTTGAACCTCATCAGATTTCTTTTGCCCCAATCCTCTAATTTGTCTAGGGCCCTCTGTATCCTATCTACCTCTCCTCCCAGTTTAGTGTCATCTGCAAACTTGCTGAGGGTGCAATCCACACCATCCTCCAGATCATTAATGAAGATATTGAACAAAACCGGCCCGAGGACCGACCCTTAGGGCACTCCACTTGATACCGGCTGCCAACTAGACATGGAGCCATTGATCACTCCGCATTGAGCCCGACAATCTAGCCAGCTTTCTATCCACCTTATAGTCCATTCATCCAGCCCATACTTCTTTAACTTGCTGGCAAGAATACTGTGGGAGACGGTGTCAAAAGCTTTGCTAAAGTCAAGGAACAACACGTCCACCGCTTTCCCCTCATCCACAGAGCCAGTTATCTCGTCACAGAAGGCAATTAGATTAGTCAGGCATGACTTGCCCTTGATGAATCCATGCTGACTGTTCCTGATCACTTTCCTCTCCTCTAAGTGCTTCAGAATTGATTCCTTGAGGACCTGCTCCATGATTTTTCCAGGGACTGAGGTGAGGCTGACTGGCCTGTAGTTCCCAAGATCCTCCTTCTTCCCTTTTTCCTTTTTGGTCCCCATCTGTAAGAGGGACAGTGTTACCTGCTTCCCCCTGTGGGTGAGACTGAATGCTAGTCCACATGAGAAGCACCACAGTGGTGCAGCTGCACCGATGGGAGAGAGTTCTCCCGTCAGCATAATAAAACCACCTCCACAAGAGGCGGTAGTTATCTGCACCGGCGCTTAGGTCAGTGTAACTTATGTTGCTCAGGGGGTGGCTTATTCACATCCCGGAGTGATCTAAGTTATACCGATCTAACCTGTAGGGTAGAAAAGCCCTGAAAGATGATTGCGGCCATAGAAGGACCTAGCTAGACAGGCCTGAAAGGTACATCAGCGTTGAGCTGCCTGCTGCACTGGGGTGACTTTCCTTGTGCTGAGCAGGCAACTGCAGATACAACCCTCCCTCTGCCCCTCTGTCGCTATAACCGTGGGGTTGTTCATGTCCAAGTACGATCTGCATTTCTAGCGAGCCCACAGCCTTGAATGGCCAGTGGTCATTGTTCACTCTCCTCAGACCCCAGGACTGAACCCCAACCCTGGTCCCCCTGGCTCTGCGAGCACATTGGACGTGTCATCATTTTCTTTGCTCTGACAAGGGAAAGTAACTAACACCAGTAGGCAGAACAAGCTCTAATCAGTGTTTGATTTTCCAGAGAGCGACCCTGGTAGTGGTGGTATTATCGGGATTATTGGGCGACCTTCTCTTTCATTTGTTAGCATATTAAGCATTCTTAAATGTATCTCCAAAGGGCTGACCTGAACCACCCTCCTCCTACATGGGAAAAATAAACACTAAAGGGACATGGGCACAAACCCACCCACTATGCAGAGAATTCACCATCTGTCAAGGTTCCTTCCCCACTCTGAACTCTAGGGTACAGATCATAGAATATCAGGGTTGGAAGGGACCTCAGGAGGTCATCTAGTCCAACGCCCTGCTCAAAGCAGGGCCAATCCCCAATTAAATCATCCCAGCCAGGGCTTTGTCAAGCCTGACCTTAAAAACTTCTAAGGAAGGAGATTCTACCACCTCCCTAGGTAACGCATTCCAGATGTGGGGACCTGCATGAAAACCTCCTAAGCTTACTTTTACCAGCTTAGGTTAAAACTTCACCAATTAATTAATTTTACCCTTTGCCCTTGGAATTTCCACTGCCACCACCAAACTTTAACTGGGTTTACTGGGAAACGTAGTTTGGACACGTCCTTCCCCCCAAAATCCTCCCAACCCTTGCACCCCACTTCCTGGGGAAGGTTTGATAAAAATCCTCACCAATTTGCACAGGTGACCACAGACCCAAACCCTTGGATCTTAGAACAATGAAAAAGCATTCAGTTTTCTTACAAGAAGACTTTTAATAGACGTAAAGGAATCACCTCTGTAAAATCAGGATGGTAGATACCTTACAGGGTAATTAGATTCAAAACATAGAGAATCCCTCTAGGCAAAACCTTAAGTTACAAAAAGACACAAAGACAGGAATATCCATTCCATTCAGTACAACTTATTTTCTCAGCCATTTAAAGAAATCATAATCTAACGCATCTCTAGCTAGATTACTTACTAAAAGTTCTAAGACTCCATTCCTGTTCTATCCCTGGCAAAACCAGCATACAGACAGACACAGACCCTTTGTTTCTCTCCCTCCTCCGAGCTTTTGAAAGTATCTTGTCTCCTCATTGGTCATTTTGGTCAGGTGCCAGCGAGGTTACCTTTAGCTTCTTAACCCTTTACAGGTGAGAGGATTTTTCCTCTGGCCAGGAGGGATTTTAAAGGGGTTTACCCTTCCCTTTATATTTATGACACCATCTTTTGTGACTTACAGAGCAAAGTGTGTTTCCTTCTGCATCACTACGGAACGAGGCTTGTAAATTGCCATTCAATGCAGAGTGCACTGTGCTCGTGCAGTGAGTCCTAGTCAGATGCTTTAATTCACAGTGCACGGTTGTTATTATTTTGTAGTGCAGAAGCACCTACAGACCCCACCTAGGTTGACAGCCCTTTGTGCTCGGTGCAGTACAAGTGCAATCTGTACGGCACAGTCAAGGGGTGAGTGAGAGAGGGATCATGCCAGGGAGTGAATGTTCTCCCGGATGGGTCAACAGCTTCATTTTGTTTTGACTTTTAATGTTAGCTAAACAAACCCTTTCAACTCTATTGAAATGAAACATTTTACCCTTTACTCTCAACAGGGTCTTTTTCATGTTTCCAAACTGGAATATTTCCATGAAAAATGTAGATTTAGACTTTTTGTCCCAATTTGAAACAGAAATTCCTGCGTATGCCCCAGGAGGCATCCTAGTTTGAGTCACAGAAGTCATTGCATCACTTCACAGTGCCATGTTTGTTCCAGTTACATACCTCCAGAAACTGCAGGGGGCCCACAGACCCAGGGGCCAGTGCCAGCAGGCACCCAACAGTGTACATCAAAGTTTACAATTACAAACCCCTGGATACACCAGGTCATGGCTTATAAGTAGGAGCAAGGCAACTCCCAGGATGGCAGTGCTGGGCAAAGTGCAGTTAATCCTTAAAAGTAATTTAAGCAGTAAGTGTTCAGAGCACAGGCATCCATCACGTCCCATGTGAATCCCTGCATAACTTCAGGCCCATGTAGAAAGGGCCAGCAGAGAGGATGCTGCTTCTGCTAAGGGACTTCATCAGCCTGCCATTTAGGCAACATGTAGAGGAATGAGGCAGTTCATGCCTACACACCCCTCTCCCCACTCTATTCATGCATGTGTCACAGATATGGACTCTCCCACACACATACCTTGCAGATAGCCACATGCGCATTGTGTGTACATGTGTGCGTGCACGCACACACATGATGCTCCCTCATCTAAACACACTGGCACAGAGGCTCACTAGGCAAAAGTGCAGAGCTGTTTACATGTGAACCTTGCCCCATCATCCAGCACAGGAGAGAGGCTGAGAACACAGTCCTTCTCCCCAAGGGACAGAGGGCTTGGACAGAGAGGGAGGCATGGCAGTACGGTGCATTGGCACCTCTCCTGCGCTGCATCTTGCTCTTCTAAGCATCAGTGCCCCTCTGGCTGTTCTGCTTGTGCAGGAAACTTAATGATGGCCTGGGGCCATGGCTGGGTGGAGAGGTGCCCAAAATAAAGGCTGGGTTGGGGCTGGGTCACACCTGCTGGATTCTTGCTCACTGGGTGGAAAGTCCCCAGAATTCCCTGTCTCCCTCCCTCTCTTCCTTTCCTCACACCTGAAGTCTCTGACCTGTAATTATCCTGGTGTCTTACAACCTAAATCTACCAGACCTGTGTGTTACACCCTAAATCTTCCCCTCCGGTCTCCACATGTTGCACCTTATATCTCCCCCGACCCAGTCACCTGTGTTACACCCTAATGCTTCCCTCCAGATATACTTGTGATTCACAGAGAGGAATGAGTGACTGGAGAAGATGTAGGGTGCATTACCCTATGTTATATTTCTAGTCCCCTATGTTTTACCCCAGTTAGTCCCCCCCCAGTTGTTCCATTTGCATCTCACCATAAATCTTCCAAGTTACCTTCACTGTGCTAATCTTAATGCTTTGCCTCTAACAAACCATTTTGCCCTAAATCTCTCCCTTATCCCCAGAATTCAGCCTACATTTCCTCTTTAGTGACCTAAATAATTTTCCTATTTATCACTTTGTGAGTCACCCAGAATCATCAGGGTCTGGGTGTTTATGTGTATGTATCACTGTGTGAATATTGAGATGCATGGGTGTGTATGCAGGTGGGAGTGAGTGTTTGGCTATTAGTGGATGAGTTTTTATGGGCATGTATGTGGGGATGTATGGCTCTGGGTGTGCAAGGCTTTGTGTTTGTGTGTATAGCTCAATGTGCCTTTGCAGTTTTAGCACTGATCACTCAACCCTTTAATGTAACAGATGGGTCCACCCCAAATCCCTCAGTGGCAGCTAGCTTCAAACAGGGAGGAAACTTAGAGCTAGAACAAGTTTGCAGTATGGCCTTTTCCACTCCCAGCTCTTGGAGGGAGTGGGGTCCAGTGAGTCGGAAAAAGAGGGGGCTGGGAGGTAGGATGCCTGGGTTCTATGCCTGATGCTTGGGTGGAGTGGGTTCTAATGATTAGAGTGAAGGGGTCTGGGAGCCAGGATGCCTGGGTCCTATTCTCAACTTGGTGGACAATGAGTCGGGGAGTCAGGAGTTGTGAGTTCTGTTCCTCTCTCTGCACCTTACTCCTTCTCAGGTACCCTTGCTGTGCCTCAGTTTCCTCCCAATATCTGAAGACAGGGATAATGGGATGGGAGGTGCAATTATAACTGAGACTCTGAGTGAGCCCCATATACACCAAGTTCTGTGTCGCTCACAGATCCACACACACAGCAGTGAATGGAGCAAGGCAAAAGGGAATTTGCTTTATTGACTCGGTAAGCAGAAAAGTGTCAGCACATAAACAAATATGAACACAGAGGAACCCGCTCGCTATCCTTGCCGGCTTGTCACTGTAGGAATGGTAGCAGGGAGGGGATGGGGATGGGGATGGGGTGGACAGCAGCCTATGTTACTGCTCCCCATGCCACCAATGGTAAACCTGGTCCTTCAGGATTTCTGTGTAGGTCCCTGCAGCCGATGTGGTTTTTTCATAGATGTCCCTGGGAAGGAAAGTGAAGAGGAGGAGGAGACGCCACGTGAGAGGGCTGGACCCCGGTCCCTGCAGGATGGTCTGCACTGTCAGCATTGTTATTAAATACAGTCCATGGTTAGAGTAAAACCAGCACCAAATCCAGCCATGGAGCCCTGAAAATTGCTGACACATGGGCCCTGCTTCCTATGCACCCTAGGGCCCTTTCATGCCATTCGGGCAGCATAGAGGGGCTTCAGATAGGTGGGGACAGCTGCCTGTTAATGCCCCCTGCTCAGAGGACTTTCCCAAATGGGATAGAATGCCATGTTGGAGCACAGCATCCATCTCTGCTTCCCAGGGCCGAGAGAGCCATGAGAAGCAGAGCATAAGAACAGCCACACTGGGTCAGAGCAAAGGTCCATCTAGCCCAGTATCCTGTCTTCTGATAGTGGCCAATGCCAGGTGCCCCAGAGGGAATGAACAGAACAGGTAATCATCAAGTGATCCATCCCCTGTTACCCATTTACAGCTTCTGGCAAACAGCGGTTAGGGATACCATCCCTGCCCATCCTGGCTAATAGCCATTGATGGATCTATCCTCCATGAACTTATCTAGTTCTTTTTTGAACCTTGTTATAGTCTTGGCCTTCACAACCTTCTCTGGCAGGGAGTTCCACAGGCTGACTGCGCGTTGTGTAAAAAAATACTTCCTTTTGTTTGTTTTAAACCTGCTGCCTATTAATTTCATTTGGTGACCCCTAGTTCTTGTGTTATGAGAAGGAGTAAATAACAATTCCTTATTTACTTTCTCCATACCAGTCATGATTTTATAGACCTCTATCATATTCCCCCCTTAGTCATCTTTTCCAAGCTGAAAAGTCCCAGTCTTATTAATCTCTCCTCTTATGGCAGCCATTCCATGCCCTTAATCATTTTTGTTATCCTTTTCCAATATATCTTTTTTGAGACGGGGCGACCACATCTGCACGCAGTATTCAAGATGTGGGCGTACCATGGATTTATACAAAGGCAATATATTTTCTGTCTTATTATCTATCCCTTTCTTAATGATTCCCAACATTCTGTTAGCTTTTTGACTGCCGCTGCACATTGGGTGGATGTTTTCAGAGAACTATCCACAGTAACTCTAAGATCTCTTTCTCGAGTGGTAACAGCTAATTTAGACCCCATTATTTTATATGTATAGTTGGGATGATGTTTTCCAATGTGCATTACTTTGCACAGATCAACATTGAATTTCATCTGCCATTTTGTTGCCCAATCACCCAATATTGTGAGATTCTTTTGTAGCTCTTCGCAGTCTGTTTGGGACTTAACTATCTGTATCATCTGCATATATTAAAGCAGCCACACCAGGGCCTGAGCTGGACCCTGCAGAGTTTCAAACTTCAGGAACCACAAAGGCAGCTTTAACCTACCTGCCAGAGGGCCTGGCCCAGTCACAGGAAAGAAGTGACTGAGAATCAGCCCTCAGGAATGGGGAGGGGCTGTTAGGTCACAACTAGGGCATACTCTTTGCCTCTGTGTGCGCCCAGGATTGTAACCCACATGGGACTCTCCAGGGCTTTGTGGCACCGACAGAGCAAACCCTCTGTCTGTGGGGAGCCAGAGACCACCACCTCCCAAACCACTCCCTCTGGGGGGGTGTCTGTTCCCGGTAATGCTGCCTGGAAACACTGGCCACGCTGGTGGCTTCCTCCAGCTTTAATCTCTGTTTGTGTAACACTGACAGACCCTGGTTGTCAGCGGGCGGGATCGAACTGGGACCTATGGAGCTTAGTGCATGAGTCTCTATCTACCACATGAGCTAAAAGACAACTGGCTCTTAGCTAAGGCTGTAGAGCAGACTCATTTTATCTCTCTCTCTAAGTGGTCTTGGTGCCACTATATGGGACAGAACACCACACCCAGGAGGGGTGTGGGTTACACTTGCACTCTGCCTTCCCCTTACCAAGATTTGACACTGTCCAGCCAGCCCTGGACCACTGAATTCAGCCGTTCCCAGTAATTCTTGGCAACCTCCTGGATCTGGGAGAATGAGTCCTGAGCCTCTCGCTTCTGCAGCCGATAACTGGCAGCCTCTGCAGAGACAGAAAATGGGGCTCAGGTCTCTCTAGGGGAGGAGGGGCCATGCCCAGGGAGGTAGCTGTTTTTACACTGGTATTGGAAAGACAGGAGACAAACATTGGCCAAACTGGACAGTCTCTACATAAAAGAATAAATGGACACAAATCAGACATCAGGAATAGAAACATACAAAAGCCAGTAGGAGAACACTTCAATCTTCCTGGACATTCAATAACAGGTTTAAAAGTAGCCATCCTTCAACAAAAAAACTTCAAAAACAGACTGCAAAGAGAAACTGCCAAGCTACAATTCATTTACAAACTTAACACCATTAATCTGGGTTTGAATAGGGACTGAGAGTGGCTGGCTCACTACAAAAGCAATTTTCCCTCTCTTGGTATTGACACCTCCTCATCAATTATTGGGAGTGGACCACATCCACCTTGATTGAATTGGCCTTGTCAGCACTGGTTCTCCTTCTCTTCATGTGTCAGTATATTTATGCCTGTATCTGTAATTTTCACTCCATGCCTCTGAAGAAGTGGGGTTTTTTTACCCACAAAAGCTTATGCCCAAACAAATCTGTAGTCTTTAAGGTGCCACTGGACTCCTCGTTGTTTTTGTGGATACAGACTAACATGGCTAGCCTCTGATACAGGAGACAAACTGGAAAAGCCGAATCCTCGTGATCCCTTGATGTGCAAAGCACCTGTCACAAATATCCCAGTACCATTCTTGCACCACGCAAGATGCTGTTCATGCACCAACACGCAACAGCAAACACTGGCTGGATGGGGGTTTGTGTTTAACGCAGAAGGGAAATCAACCTAGTTCCAGCCGGACAGATGAAAGCCTCCACTTCTGGTGTGTGAGTGACATGCTAAACACAAGCTAGGAGAGGCAGCCATTGCTCAGATGCACCACAGAATCTAACACAATGTTTATCAGCGGGTGGGTTGCAAGCCCCAGAAGGGTCTTGGCAGGCAAATGAGGGGGGTTGTGGGACATTGAAAATTGTATTACAATTCTAAATTGTGTTGTAGAGCGGTACAATTGTATCACAATTCTAAAGCAAAGAAAATAGCATTTCCAGAATAACTTTATGCTTGCCAAAACTGTCTACATGTGTAAGATCAAATGAGCCATTGTATTCTACAAGCTTAACACTGTTATCATTTTTTACTCCCACTTTTGTACCCGTAGGGGATCACTTTTATTTTGAATAAGGGGTCACTGCTGAGGAAAGGCTGAGAGATGCTGCTCTGACAGACTCCCAGGATGAGAGCAGACCAGTGCTTTAGGGCAACTCATTCTGCAGCTAGCAGAGAACTGGCGTTTGTTCGCATGAAAAAATTTGATTCAAATTTTTTCTTTATGTTCATTCTCCAGTTTTTCATTTTTTAACTGTAACTTTGTTGTTATTGGTTTTTGGCTTCCAGTTGTTAGGGACCAAAAAATGTTCAGTTTTGGGCAAAAATCCAAGAAATGTCATTGAAATTGGACATTTCCTTGGAAATTTCTGTTCTAGCGAAAAAAACGTTTTGGGAAAATTTTTTGAAGAAAACCATGAAGAGAAAGTCTAGGGCTGAGCAGCCCATAACTCCAGGGAAAGCTGGGGGAGCGCCAGGAGCTTAGCAGCTCTGAAAATCAGGCCCTAAAATCAGCAGCCACTTTGGCAAATATTGGGCTGCGTCCTCAGGTTTCCCCTGGGCCTGGATACAACCCCTAGACAGGAAATGGGGAGAAGGAAGAGTAATGTGCTCTGGAGTAGGGGAACTCAAGGAGACATCATCTCTCTCGACATCATCAGGAGGAGTTTAACCTGCATCTCCGGCTTCAGGGAATCTACCACACGCCAGCATCTCTTACCGGTGCAGAGAAACAGCAGCAGGATGAAGGCCACTGCAATTTTCAGATCCATCTGCCCCATATTTGCTGGAAAATAAAACCCTCAGATTAATGCCACTTTCTCCCTCTGCACTGGGTGTGTGCGCAGAAAGTCAGAGTGGACATTGCTGAGCCTAGCCCCTTCCTCCCACCCTCACTTATTGCACCGGGGCCGAGCTCACACCAGTGGACATCAAGAATGGCAAATGTGGTAGCTCCCATCCAGCCCACACCCCAGACCCACAAAGCTGGCTCAGGGTTGTTCCCTACAGCATAGTTCCTGGAACACTGTTGGGATTCCCCATCTGAGTCACATCGATCCAGCCCAGCCTCCTACCTCTATCAGCAGCACACGCCAGGTGGGCATCCCCACCTGACTCTGTGAGAGAGGGGGTGGCTCATGCCCCATAGCAGGGCAGTGCCAAACCTCTCATTTTTTAAATCCTTATCACAGCTCTGGATATTCATGTTCTCCATAGGAACGTCCCATCCTTGTCAGAATCCTGCTGAGCTCTTGTCCTCAGTGCCCTCTTGTGGCAGGGAGTTCCACAGGCTGATTGTGCACTCAGTATTTCCCTGTCTCATAGAGTTTAAGGCCAAAAGAGACCATTAGATCATCCAGTCTGACCTCCTGTATAGCACGCTCCATTCAGTTTAATCCAGACACTCGTCTATTGAGTCCAGAGACTTTAGTTAAACCAAAGCATCTCAGTCCTCAGGAGACTAAACTGTTGTGTATTCAAGGCAGTGACCAGGAGAGACCAAGGTGCCAGCATCTTCTTGGGAGCTGATTCCCTGTGCTGCCCTGCGCCCAGTCCTGCCATTTGCACCTGCAAAGTGGATGGGAACCCTGCTAAATTGGGATGGGAGCTTTGCACACACACTTTCCACACATGTAAAACACAACACAGGGAATGGGGTGCAGATTCAGACATTCATTGATTTGAAATCAGCAGGGAGTCTGGCCTCCTGCATAACCCCGGCCAGAACCCCTCCCAGTGACTCGTGTATCCTCCTGGCCCTGGGTAAGCCAGAGCGATGGTTTAGCTGAGATGTCTGTGCTCTGTTTACAGACATCAAGGGAGGGGGATCCCCACATCTGTCCCCAGTCCCTCTCACTGTATGGTTACTGGCCTGAATGTATCTAGCTTCCAATTCCATTGGGCTGGCAGGGGGATCCAGGTCCTGGGGTGACTAGGGACCATACCTGTTGTAGAGAGCGTGGCTCCTTCCTGAGACTCGAGCAAGGCACGGAAACCTACAAACCAAATAAAACATGTACAGCTGGTAAAGGAGAAACAGAACCTTGGGCTCGCAGGCCAGGGAAGTCAAGCAAACCCCTTGGGGCTGCGTGCTCCTAGGAAAATCCCCTGTCGGGCCCTAGGCTCCCAGCCTCAAGAGGTGGCTGCTTCCCTCATGGCTTTTCCAGGTCAGGATGCAGAGATACAGGGGGAGATATCAATCCAGAGAGGGCAGCCCGTGTGAGGTTGCTCCAGCCCCCAGGCACTCTTGGAGCCAGGGCATTACAGTCCAGGCTGAGAGGCAGGCAGGCTGTGTGACCCCACAGGAGAGGTACTCACGGGTGACTGGAGGCTGCTGCTCACTCTGGCTCCAAGGTTCTGGCCAGCTCATTTATAGAGTGTTTGTGAAAACTCTTAACCCCCCTTTCCCAAAAGCAGATCCACCAATGACACAACCTCACCATCCCTGGTCAAACTCCAAGCAAACACAGCCAGGCCTGGCCCTTTGACCTGAGAGCAACTGATTGACCAATGCCACACAACCCCCCTACCACCCTATGTCCCTAGGAGTGGGACTGAGTCAGAATTATACTGACTCAGTGAGTGTGGAAATTCAGCCCCACGGAAACCCCCCACCACTCAGCAGGCAGCCTGTGGGATCTGCCCCTCCCTTACTCCCCCCAGACCATCACACTACTTCCCCACCGGCTCAGCCTGCCTTTCCCCCGCGCCTTGCCTCCCCCCAAGACCCTACTCTTGGCCCCCTCAGTGAAACATCAGAGATACCTCCCAGGCCCTTCAGTGGAAGCACGGTGTTTTCTACACTCTCCTGGAGGGGGCTCTGAGCCTGGGGCTCAGTGTTGTCCAGAGCCCCCCAAAGCCAGCCTGGCTCAAACAGAGCAGATTCCAGCCCCAGAGACTGCAGCTCAAGGATGACCCAGCCAGGCCTTCCATTGTGAAATTTGCCCTGGTTCAAGGGGGCAGCCTAGGCCACAATAACTCCCATATGGTCTAGGAAACCCTTATGTCCCACTTCAGCCCCATGTGCTTGGCCTCTGCCCTGGGTGGGGTGGCCTCATCCCCTCCTGCTGAGTGATGCTGAGGCTATTTGGTTTCCACACCTCTTCCCCCAAGCCTCATCCCATTAGGGGATTTCCCTGGCATGGACATTATGGACGTGCAGATGCCGCTTGTGTGGACAGATGGGCTAAATAGCCAGCATGCTCTTGGTGACTTACGGCACGTCTTCACTGGCAACATTAAAGTGTTGCCGTGGCAGCACTTTAACGTGGCTTGTGTAGTCGTGGCAGAGCGCTGGGTGAGAGAAAAACCACCTCCAGCACTCCCAGCTCCCAGCGCTGGGGCACTGTCTACACGGGCACTTTACAGCGCTGAAACTTGCAGCGCTCAGGGGGGTGTTTTTTCACTCCCCTGAGTGAGAAAGTTGCAGTGCTGTAAAGTGCCAGTGTGTACAAGCCCTTAGTAATGCACCCCTCCTCACAGCATGGGCTGGCAGTCAAGACTCCTGGGTTCTATCCCCAGCTTTGGCAGGGGAGGGGGGTCTAGTGGGTTAGAGTGGGCAGGGGGTGTCCTGGCTCACTGTGTGACCTTGAGAGAGACAGGGCAGGTGAGGTAAGTGATCTGTGCAAGCTCAAAAGCTTCTCTCTTTCACCAACAGAAGTTGGTCCAATAAAAGCTACTACCTCACCCACCCGGTGTCTCTAATATTCTCGACCAACATGGCTATAGCAACGCTGCATGACCCTAAGAGAGTCATTCCAGCTTCCTGTTTCTCAGGGTCCCTGTGAAATTACACTCCAGCCAGAAAGGCTGCAAAGATGCTGAGCATGCGCACTGTTTTTAAAGGACACCTTTGCCCATTAAGGATCTGGGCTTTTCCTTGAGTCAGGTAGGCCTACCCATGGGAGCGCTAGCCTAGCTAGCATCAGCTACAATGGTCGTCCAGTTGCAGTGAGGGGCTTCAGCATGAGCTGCCGGGTGTAGGCTGCAGCCCGGGGTTTCTAGCTCACACAGCTGCTTCTTCGGTGCCAGTTTAGCTGGGCTAGCTGGATGAAAGCTAGTGCAGGCAGTAACACCTCTGAGTGTAGTGCAGACATTCCCCGAAACTGGTAGCCAGAGCCTGGGCGACACAGAGCAAGAGGAGAGCCCAGGCGGGGCTGTGGAGGCCCATCATGCCAGAGGCAAAGCTGTAGAGAAGAGGGGGTGTCCTGGAACCTTCAGACTCTTCCCCAGCTTCTAAACCTGGAATAATAATAATCGTGCAACACAAACACTCTGGGGGACAGATCAGTGTCAATATATAGTGCGGGGGCATGGATCGGAGAAGGCACCAATGCCACTGGAAGGGTGAGGGCATGGAAAGGTACAGCTTAAAGGGAATGATGCATCCACACACACCTCCACCTCCCATCTACCTACCTATCTATCTATCTATCTTGCTAGCTACCTCTCTCTCTGGCTGCCTTGCACCATATTATCAGATATCTGCCCAGGAAGAGGCTTTGTTTTCCCCTCCCCATTGAGAATTACAGGGAATCCCCCATTGATCTGCCCTTGTTAAGAACAGTGGGTGCTCCTGGGAACTGCCCCTTTTACTGCTTCCCAGCTGCTGCCAGCCACGTGCAGAGCCAGAGTTTGTGTTAAGAAAGAGGGTGATAAGCAGCTAGTCTCCCTTCTGTGTCCCTGTCATGTTGCTGTATCGCCTTATGCCTCCAGTGCCTTCCTCTTATGCCTCTCCTCCAAAGAGCCCCAGGGCCATCATCTCAATGGACACTACTCCACTGAAGCCAGGAGCCCAGCAAACAGGAAGGGTGATAATGATACTGATCTCCTTTGTAAAGCAGGGTGAGATTTACTGGTGAAAAGTGCCACAGAACAGCGAGGTATTATTGATCTCTCTCTCCCTCTGCACAGCTGCTCCTCCCGCCATCCCATCCTAGAGCTTCCCATATGCAAGGGGCTCTCACCCATCAGCAATCTCTGTGCTGCATACAAGAGTGCCTTCTCGCACAAACACTGTCAAGGTTCACACTCCCACCACCCCCTTCCCACAGCTCCCTTCTGTAGCCAAAGGGGCAATTCAACACAGCGTGCTGAGTACAGCCCAATTCCTGTTATTTGCGTTGCCCGTGTGCGAAGGAGTGGCAGTCATGGGCCAGGACGCCCTACACACCCAGACCAGGATGACAGCCCCGTCCCAAAGAGGGGACAATCTATCAGCTGCTCTGAGCCTTTCTCTGCACACAGGCACCACTTTAACTCTGCCTGTATATTGAAAGTGGTACAACCCACACCCCTCCGTGGAGGCAGGTCTAGCAGCATAAAGGAGCCTGCATAGCTGCTCCCTTATGGAACGGGCATAAGCCAAACCAGGACAAGGCACCATTATAGTGATATAACTGCACCCGCGCTAGGGGTTGTACTGGTGTAACTATCTCATTAAAACCCCAAATGAAAGCTACTGGTGCAGAACCTGTGTGTGCAACAGACACTCCAAGCAGAGACACTGAGGTCAGCTGCTCTCTGACAGGCTGCTGACATCTGGAGGGTCCAAAGGGCTGTTTATTGAAGTATCCCAAAAAATGAGGTTGCTGGGAGCTAAACTCCTGCTCCCAAGGTCACTTTGCTCAGAGCTTTTGCAATATTTGCTCCTGGTAATTTATCAACCAGCTTTTCTGGATCAGTTTAAAACACAATCACATGGGTCACAAAGTGATTTACAGCAGCTGAGGAGCTGACCCTCCCAAAGGAGCCCTGTGATCATCTCCGCAGACCTGCTTAACCCAGGCCACCCCCAATGACTTGTGGTTAGGGGTGCCAACACTGTACTGCCAAAATAAGGGACTGCTTTCTTAGCCCCCCTCCCGCATTCCTCCTGATATTGTTATCATCATTGTTATTATAAATAGTAATACTAAGTACGGCTCGCCTCCATTCGCCGGGGGTGTTTCTTGCTGCTTTTTGCAGCACCCAGCAACTCCCGATCTTGTTGGACAGAGATGAAGAAATAAGGGCTGCCTCTTGAAATGAGGGAGTGTTGAACTGAAGGCTGCTGCAAAGTGCAAACCCAAACTCGCTTCCCCGCAGTCAATGCATGCAGCAGGGCAATGGAGACGAGATGCTGGTGCTGGATCTAAGGGCTTGTCTACACTTACAGTGCTGCAGCTGCACACCTGCACTGCTGTCGCTCTTAGCAGCTTCTGTGCTACCTACACCAGCGGGCGAGTGTCTCCTGGCGACGCAGGTACCCCACCTCCCAGGACAGGAGAACCCCTCCTGTCGATATAGTCTACATCGAGGGTTAGGCCAGTCTAGCTATGTGATGTGGCTCATAAGTTTGTAGTGCAGATCGCGGCTAAGAAAGACCTCTTTCCCACCCCCGTCTTGATTTAAAGTGACACCCCTAGAGAGGTTGTTCCAGTGGCTATTCCCTCACACTGTCACAAATCCCTGCTTTGTTTCCAGTTTGAAATTTTCTCACCTTGACTCTCGGCCATTAGATCTTGTTCTGCCGTTGTTGGTGAGTTTAGAGAGCCCCCTAGTGTCCGGGCTCTGCCTTTTGTGTCAGTATTTATTGTGTTAAAGATTTTATGGTGAGATTCACACACAGTAACTCCTCGCTTAATGGTGTAGTTCTGCTCCTGAAAAATGCTACTTTGAGCGAAACAATGTTAAGCGAATCCAGTTTCCCCATAAGAATTCATGTAAATGGGGGGGTTAGGGTCCAGGAAAACACTTTAAAGAAAACCGGTATGTTAGCCCTAGAATGCTAAAGGCCCTTTTTCCTACAAGCTGGGAAGGGGTTACTTCAGGTCAATTAGGGACACCTGAGTCCAATTAAGGGCTGCCTGAAACCTGTTAAAACCTCTCTCGGGAGGGAGGGAGACAAACTACATAAGGCTGGAGGCAGCAGGGAGATAGGCTTCTCCAGTGTGAGAGACTGTGCCCTTCCCCATAGGAGAGACACCCAAAACCCAGTGCCTGTTTAGGGGAAGAACTGATACCCCGGGGCCAGTGACAGGACAACACCTGCCCCAGTTAGGGAGCCAGGGAAAGGTATTCCCCTTTTGTTTCAGTGCATTATAGACTTTTCCCCTTTGTCTGGTAGAGGAGCACTCCTCAGGCCTGCCCCAGGGCCTACCGGGAAGGCTCTGAGAAACAAACCCCGAAGAGGGAAGATAGACATGCTCCAGAGTGGGGCTGATTTACCTCAGGCCCTGTCCCTGCCAGAGGAGGGAGTGCTAAGTCTGGCAAGGCAGAAGGGGTGAAATATATATATATATATACAGTATACATTTTAAACAAACAATTTAATACTGTACACAGCAATAAGAAAAGGAGGACTTGTGGCACCTTAGAGACTAACCAATTTATTTGAGCATGAGCTTTCGTGAGCTACAGCTCACTGCATCGGACGCATCCCACACAGCAATGATGATTGTGAAGCTCGGCTGAGGTGGAGGAGTCAGAGGGTGGGCTGTTTCCCAGGGACTGCCTTGCTGCTAAATGATGAACTAGCACTTGGCTGAGCCCTCGAGGGTCAACATATTGTTAGTGTAGCCTCACACGCTACAAGGCAGCCCGAAGGGGGGGGGGAGACACAAATGGCAGAGAGAGACAGTGTGTGTGGGGGGGGGACACAGTGTGTGTGTGTAAGTGGGGGGGGGGGAGGGACAGACATACACACGCAGTACACTGATCCCACTCTAAGTACGCTGCCTTTTTAAGTAGATCAGCAAGTTGAGACAGCTGCTGCTGCCAGCAAAGCTCCCTCCAGTCTGAGCCTTGTCGTGTCCCCGCCCCTGCTCTGTGGAGATGAGGTATAAGAGTGGGGCAGGGGGAGGGGGGCACCCTGACATTAGCACCCCTTTTCTCTCCCTCCCCCCGCACAGCAAGCAGGAGGCTCCCAGAAGCAGCTCCAAGGCAGAGGGGCAGGAGCAGCACACGGCAGTGGGGGGACGGACACCTGAACTGCCGGCAGTTGCAAGCCTGCTGGGTGGCTGCTGCACAGGGAACTTAGGGGAGCGGGGAGCTGACAGGGGGGCTGGCGGCCCACCCTGGTTCCAAGCCCCCACCAGCTCGCTCCAAGGGGCTGCTCTTCCTGCAAGCAGTGGACAGAGCAGACCGCTGCCAAACAATGATATAAGGGAGCGTTGCGTAACTTTAAACGAGCATGTTCCCTAATGGCTCAGCAACCAAACAAGGTTAACCAGGACAACGTTAAATGAAGAGTTACTGTGTACGCCCCAACCCTCACCACTTTCGCCTAAATGTCTGTCTTTAGAAAAATAACCCTCTGGCTTGATTGATAAATACTGAGCCCAAAGGGACCATTAGATCATCTAGTCTGACATCCTGCATAACACGGGCCAGAAAAAAGAAAAGGAGTACTTGTGGCACCTTAGAGACTAACCAATTTATTTGAGCATGAGCTTTTGTGAGCTACAGCTCACTTCATCATTACAGCATTCACTGGAAAATACAGTGAGGAGAAAGCTGCCCCCAGTTACCCCAGTGCTGAGCCCAAACTCGCATTGGACTAAAGCATCTTCTAGCAAGGCACCAGCAAGGGATGGAGAATCCACCACTTCCCTTGGGAGTTTGTGCCAAAGGTTAACTACCTTCACTGTTCAAATTTGCACCTGGTTTCTAATTTAAATGTGTCTGCCTTTAACTTCCAGCTGCTGGGTCTTTTTCTGCCTTTCTCTGCTGGATAAAAGAGATCTTTAATACCTGCTATTTTCTCAGCCTCTGTGAATGTGCTTTTATACCTCGATCAAGTCACCCCTTGCTAGTCTTTTTAATCAGTGAAACAGATTGGCCCCCTTCAGTCGCTCCCTGTGAGGCTTTTTTTCAAGGAACAGTTTTGTGTATTTGGATAATTTTTGCAGCTATTTTTTGCACCCTCTACAGTTTTTCTGCATCCTTTACAAAATGTGGCTACCAGAGCTGGAGAACGGTGGCCACACATGTATATGGATCCATGCTATATACGTGCAGAACTATATACACAGCACATGAGATACAAGGTTGTAACAGTGACAGGGAGGTGCAGGAAAGGTCCCAAACCCTCTGCTGTGTCCTGCAGTTAGAATCCTGGTCTCAGGCCCAGAGAGGTGACCAACTGGAGGGAATTCAGAGCAGTGGCACAGAAATCACTGGGCTTGGGCTGTTAGCAGAGACTGAAAGGCAAAACCTGCTCAGTTTGGATAAGGGACAGGTAAGGAGCAGGGGAGCTCACATGAGAGGCCATGTGAACTGCATGATCATCAGGTACCACAGAATGATTTCAGGTGATCCATGGGACAAGCGGGAGGGGGCACTGAGAATAACAGGACAGAAAAAGCAAAGTGAGACAGAGAATTTTGAGGCCTCTCCCTAATGAGCATGTTCTGTGCAGGAACGACCAAGCAACCCCTGGATACAAATCCAGCACTAAGGCAATGAGCATTTATTCATGGCTACAAAAAAAGCAATAAAAAACAGGAACGTGGGTGCCAACCCTGGGTTCCCCTCCCAGCATGATCTCTTCAAGGGGACCAGTACCCCAGGAATTGCCTGTGAGCTCTGCAGAAAAAAATCCCCTCTCAGTCAGATCTGTCCCTGGAAAACTTCTCATTGAACTTCTCCTTCATCTTCTGGAATTGCTCAGAGAACCAGTTCCTGTAAGACAAGGGGAGGCAGAGGCAACATCAGCCAGTGTGTTAGGATCCTGCATTTCCTCACCCCCCACTTCCACAGATGCTACTATGGGGATGACTGAGAGGTTTGTAAAGGGGATGGCTGAGAATCCCTGGGCTTTGCCCTTGTGAACAGTGGAAAGCTGCCCTGATTTTTGACACTACCGTCTAGGAGCAGCTAACAGAGCCAGCATCCCTCTGGGGACAGAGCCTGGTAGATGCTGGCAAATCTCAGCAGCCACCTGGTCGTCATAGTTAATTACAGTTAATTACAGTGATTTTGACACATGACTAAGGAATGGGTGTTTCCTTTCTAGTGTAGCCGCCTCTCCTGGGAGCTGTGAGGATGATGAGGCCAGCTCAGTCCCAACTGTGAACTAAATCGTACTAGTTTATCTGCTGCGCCTCTCAGCCAGCTGGATTTCACCACACTTCCCATGGGATTGCTTCACATGATACATTATTCATATTTCAGTAGTGACCTAGCTCAGAGGCCCCATAGTGCCGCCAAGCGCTGCACAGACCCTGACCAAGATCAAGCTTCCATCCTGCCAGCACCGCACCGGCCCTGACTGAGGTCTGGTGCTCCTGTGCCAGGTGCAGGGCACACAGAGTGAGCGCCAGTCCCTGCCTGAGCTCCGAGAGGGGGGATCTGTCCCAAGTGTGACCAGTGCAGTGACATCTGCCTGAGTCTGCAGAAAGCCTGCAGGGGATCTCACTGAGGAGTCAACTCTGATGCTCAGCAGTGCTAATTTAAATGTCAACATCATTTACAATGTCAACTGTCCTGTGAGACCAGAGCAGGGGGGTCATGGCACTGCACAACTGACTGGAGCTGATTGTGTGGGTGGGCTGGGAAGAGCATCTCCTGCAGCACCTTCCCCTCCCCCCAGGACAAACTCTTCCTGCAGCATCCCTGGTGTGCCACTGCAGCCTCCCAGCCAAGCCTGGAACAGGCCCCACCTCTGCTTAGCTCCAGGTGACAGTCTCCGTGTCACTGGTTTCTGCAGGAGCCCTGCCGCCATACCGAGGCCCCTGTGACTCACCGGGTCTTTTCGCTCAACTCGCTGTGATGCAGTTCTTGGAAGGCAGCTTTGGTTTTATCTGCAATGCTGTCAGCAAAGGCCTGCAGCTTGTTCTGGAAGTTCTCAAACTTTTCGGACAGGGTTAGCTCTGTCGGTTGAGCCTGAGCAGAGTCTGAAAGGGAGACGGAGAATGCCTACAGCCTAAACTCGACCTACCACACCCGTGCAATGTGCCAGGGCGTGTGTTTGTGAGCGTGCACGTGCAATGTGCTGGAGGAGGAGGGGTGTTTGTGTGTGTGCACGTACACAGTCAGCTCTTTGTGTCAGTCCAGTGCCCAGCATAGTGGGGCCCTGATCTCGTCATTCTGTGCCTTGGAGGTGTTTCCCCATAGTCTCTGAAACACGCTTGTCACGGGGTGAATTCTCAGCCCTTTTCACAGTTAGCTTTTCTGCTTCTGGTACCTGGCTCTGGAGCCCCTGGGAGACTTTGTGTTGCTTGAGGTTAATGACCCTTGATCCCCTTTAAATGCCAGGCCACCCATCGCGCTCCCTCAGCCCTGCCCACCCCAGACTCCACACAGACGCTGGGGTGGTTGGAGCTGGGTTGCTGAGTAGCAGCCTGTGGAGATTTTAGCTTTTTTCAGAAGTCTCAGGGCTACTGTTTGGTTCTGGCAGCTCAGAGATGTAATTTGCTTCAGATGTGGAGCTGCTCCTATTTGTGGTTTTACACACACACGGCACATTGCACACATGCATGCACACACACCTCCACGCACACCCTGGCACGCTGCATGCACGTGCACACACACGTGGCACACTGCAGGTGCAAAATGCATGGCCCTGGTTTCAATGAGCCCCACTGTTGCTGACAAGATCCCCGGCATCCCTGAGCCACAGAGTTATTTATAATCTCTACTGAGGTGTTGCTGGGGCAGCTGTTGGTCCCATGGGGGCGGGCGCTGCATGAACACGCAGCAAAGATCAGTGCTGCCCACCATGGGCGAGGCAGAGACAGGATAGACTGGTCTGACATGCTCCCTGCTCCTCTCTCACCCTGGCCCACACCCTTCCCCTGGCTCTCTCCCTCCCCTCTCACACGCACAATCTCCTCCCCCAGGCTCTGAGACCCCCATTGCCCCAGCTCTGTTTCCCTGAGGAATCGGGGCTCTTACCTGCCAGGACCGTCAGAGCCACGAGGATCAGAGAAATGGACACTGCAGGCTGCATGGTCACTGGACTTGGTGTGTCCCTGTGCAGAGGGGGGGAGGATGTGACCTCGAGACTGGTCCCAAATGCACCGACATACCCTGGGGAAGGGACCTAGCCAGTGCCTCTTGCTGCGGGTTACACGGCCCTCGCCGAGACACCCACCCAACCCCACATGGACCCCACTGCCTCCCCTCCACAGACCCCACTTCCTCCCCGGATCCTGCAGTGCCCCCCTGCACAGACACCCCTGCAGCCCCACATTGACCCCTCTGCCTCACCCCACACAGACCCCACTCCTCCTCTGATCCTGCAGTGCCCCCCCACGAACACCCCCCCATCCCCACATGGACTCCACTGCCTCCCCTAATCCTACAGTGGTCCCCCCATAGCTGCTAGAACTAGGGCTGCTGCTGCACCCCCTGGCTTGAAGTAGTTTCCATTATAGCCCATGTTTACAGTTTGGTTCAATGGCTCTCAGCATCCCCAGTATAAAAATTGTTCCAGTACCACTGGTCCCCCCTGCACAGACACCCCCGCACCCCACATGGGCCCCACTACCTCCCCCCACACAGACCCCACTCCTCCCCTGATCCTGCAGGGACCCCCCCGCACGGACCTGCCTCAACCCCACATGGGCCCCACTGCCTCCCCCCCACAGACCCCACTTCCTTCCCTGATCCTGCAGTGCCCCCCCACACTGACACCCCCCTAACCCCACATGGACCCCACTGCCTCCCCTGAACCTGAATTGGTCCCATCTCCCCCTGCATAGACACCCCCCCCAAATCACACATGGACCCCAACTGCCTCCCTCTACTCCCACCCCCACATTATCATGCCCCCCACAAACACCTCCATGAACCCCACACATCCCACAAACCTCCTCTCCTCCCCCCTTGGTTCTCTCTGCACAGTGCCCTGTTCCCCACAAGAATCTCTGTCTCTCCCCCCACATTCCCCGCCCCACACATACCCCACAGGGTCCCTATTTGCCCCATATCCTCTGGGGAGGTCAAGTTAATGCCAGAGGGAAGTGGGTTCTTCCACTCAGGGAGTTACAGCCCCAAGCCTGTAGTCCGCTCAAATGCATCCCCCAGACCCCTCTACCCGTCCTCACTCCACTGAGCTCCCTGCCCTCCCCACCAGGTCCCCCATCTTGGCCAACAAGCCCCCATTCCCCTCTTTGTGCACCCCTCCAGTCCCACTGCCTCCACATGCCACTCCAGCCCCACTCACTGCAGCTGGAATTAAGCAATCTCCGGAGCTGGGATGCAGCTTCCCGAGCTCCAGCTCCCTATAAACCATCCTGCCTCCGTCATCCGCCCCCTCTGCCTGGTGGGGGGGGGAACCTGACCCCTCCCTCCCTGCTCTTCCAAGGCCTCTTAATTATTAGTCTGTGCCATGGGGAAATGAAAACCCAGCTGGGGAGCACCCGGGGGTGGGGGAAGAGCTGTTATTACAAATCAAGGAGCTCATGGCCGTGCCTAAGGACCCCCAAGACCAGGGCCCCGTTGTGCTGAGCGCTGCACAAACAGCGTGGGGGACAGGGCCTGTCAGACAGCCCCAGCCCGTGACCAAAGTACTGGCCACAAATGGCATGTTCATGGTGTCTAGTCTTGGCTGGGTTTAGTAGGAGGAGATCAGCTAAATGAGAAGAAAAGGAAAGGGGGTGAGGGGGAAAAGGCAGGGGCGGTGAGGGGCAGGGCGGAGTGAAGACGGGAAAGGGGGGTGGGGGTGGAGCAAACAGACAATCAGCATGGGGCGGGGAAGGGCCAGTGTGTCCCTCCAGTGCCTAGTTTGGGGCGCAGATCAAGCTACCCCCTCCCCCCAGGTGCAGCAGGGTGGGGGGGTCACACCCAGCGTGTCAGCTGGGATTCCCTGTTAGTATCCTCCAGAAGCGCCCATTTAGCTGGGGGGGCTTACACTAGTGCCCTTGGGGATCGCCAGCCCCACGTAGGCTAATCGCATTCGCCGGACCCCAAAGAAACAGGAGCTCAGCTGAAAAGTCATGAAGCTGTAAACCCCAATACCTGTTGGGCTCTGCTCCGTTATTGTCTCTGTGTTGTCTTGTGCTCCCCCCCCCTCCGCCCTAGTGGTGTCTCTCCTCTGATACTTGGACTGTAAGCTCCGTGGGGCAGGGACCAGCTCTTTGCTCTGGCTGTGCAGCACCTGACACAGTGGGGTACTAGGGTGCCTGAATTTTGTGGTAATAAAAATAATGATAATATTGTGCTTTTGCCCCATGGGCAGCACCAGCCTCTTCCTAGTGGGGGTGGGGGGGCTGAGATGGGCCAGACAAAATTGGGCCCTTGCCATGAGGCCCCATCCCTCTCCGTGGTCCCGCCCCCTGACCAGCTCAGAGGCCAGAGTGCTGGCTGCTTGCAACCAGTAAAAGCTGCCCAGGCAGAGGGACCTGGCTTCGGGGCCAGCAGAGTCCTGGGGAGCAGTGACTGCAGGGGGAGGGTCCCAGGAACCTGGGCCAGAGCGGCTCAGTCCAGGCTTCTGTGGGAAGCCCCAGACCCTCCTGCCCTGCACAGCACGCCCTGGTGGGTGGGGACACAGGCCACCTTGGGCTTACTTCTCTGCTGCTGCTGGAACTGGGTGCCCAGTCAGCAGCCCCTGCTCTCGCTGCTGTGCCTTCAGAGCTATATCCCCCACAAGTCCCTCTGCCCCCAGCACTGCCTCCTGCTTTGCCCTCTGGTGTCTGAGCCTGTACTGGTACTGGTACTTTTCTCCAAAGCCAGGGGGCCAGAAATGTACTGGATTTGTTTAAATTAAAGCCAAGAATCTCCCATACATCACAGGACTGCAGGAGCTGGAGATGTAAGAAAACACACCAAATGCTGCAAGCTCAGGAGTCATTTCAGTTCAGCTTCATCCATATTTTACCACCTTAAACAAACCTATGGAAAACCACAGCTTCAGTGAAACTGATGCCACTTCTGCAGAGAGAGATGGACACAGACAGACAGACACAGAGGGGAGGTTAAAGAAAGTCAGTCAGGCCAGGATAAAAGAAAAAGTGCAGTGGGAGGGAGGGAAAGGGGCTTCAGGGGGCAGGGGCTGGGATGGTCCCCTACAGTCTGTTCCTCCCCAGGGGGTGAGGGGGGCTCATCCCCTACAGTCCATGCATGCCCTGGGTGGGGGCTGTTATTATCATCAAGAGTTGATGCCCACCTACAGGGACATCCCCTCTAGTCTACCCACCCACCCGCTAGGGTGACGAGATGTCCCGATTTTATAGGGACAGTCCCAATTTTTGGGTCTTTTTCTTATATAGGCTCCTATTACCCCCCACCCCCCACCCCAGGCCTGATTTTTCACATTTGCTGTGTGGTCACCCTACCACCCCCAGGGGCAGAGGGCCAGGCAGTGACTGACCCAGCCGGCCCCACCTACAGATGCTGTCTCTGAGCCAAGGCCTGTGGACTTGGAGATTTCCCGGAGCCTTTGGGGACAGGCCTAGACCCATTTGGCCAGAGTTGCACTAAGAGTGTTCAGTGCCGGCCGCTGCCAGGAGCCCTGTGAACTGAGCCAGGCTCCTGCTTGGTTTGGCCTGCGTCTGCCCTGGGCAACCTGGTTTAGGAGTGGAGGTGGTTTGGCTGGAGAGGCTGCTGGAAAACTCCATTGTCAGCGGGCCCAGCAAAGCCGGAGTGATGGGTCTCCTGACACTTCCCACGGGCAAGTGATTCCCTGCGCTCACAGCCCCCCCGGCCCCGGATCTGGGGCTCCCAGCCCTCCCCCCAGGAGGGGATTTCCCACCCTCCCCCAGCTCACAGAGCCCTAGCCCTCCTCCCTGGGAGTGGACTCCCCTAGTGTTGCCAACCCTCCAGGAATTGTCCTGGAGGTTCCAGGAATTAAAGTTTAATCTTTAATTAAAGATTAGGAGTACTTGTGGCACCTTAGAGACTAACCAATTTATTTGAGCATAAGCTTTCGTGAGCTACAGCTCACTTCATCGGATGCATACTGTGGAAAGTGTAGAAGATCTTTTTATACACACAAAGCATGAAAAAATACCTTCCCCCACCCCACTCTCCTGCTGGTAATAGCTTATCTAAAGTGACCACTCTCCTTACAATGTGTATGATAATCAAGGTGGGCCATTTCCAGCACAAATCCAGGGTTTAACAAGAACGTCTGGGGGGGGGGGGGGAGGTAGGAAAAAACAAGGGGAAATAGGTTACCTTGCATAATGACTTAGCCACTCCCAGTCTCTATTCAAGCCTAAGTTAATTGTATCCAATTTGCAAATGAATTCCAATTCAACAGTTTCTCACTGGAGTCTGGATTCCAGCGAGAAACTGTTGAATTGGAATTCATTTGCAAATTGGATACGATTAACTTAGGCTTGAATAGAGACTGGGAGTGGCTAAGTTATTATGCAAGGTAACCTATTTCCCCTTGTTTTTTCCTACCCCCCCCCCCCAGACATTCTTGTTAAACCCTGGATTTGTGCTGGAAATGGCCCACCTTGATTATCATATACATTGTAAGGAGAGTGGTCACTTTAGATAAGCTATTACCAGCAGGAGAGTGGGTTTGGGGGGGCGGGGGGTGAGAAAACCTGGATTTGTGCTGGAAATGGCCCACCTTGATTATCATACACATTGTAAGGAGAGTGATCACTTTAGATAAGCTATTACCAGCAGGAGAGTGGGGTGGGGGGAGGTATTTTTTCATGCTTTGTGTGTAGAAAAAGATCTTCTACACTTTCCACAGTATGCATCCGATGCAGTGAGCTGTAGCTCACGAAAGCTTATGCTCAAATAAATTGGTTAGTCTCTAAGGTGCCACAAGTACTCCTTTTCTTTTTGCGAAAACAGACTAACACGGCTGTTACTCTGAAACCTTTAATTAAAGATTGTGTCATGAGGAAATCTGCAGGGATTCGTCCAACCAAAACTGGCAACCCTAGGATCAACCCCCCACCTCGCCCCCTCCTCCATCTCTCCCCCCCTCAGCACCCACTGTTAGGACTTGTTTCCCAACGCCTTTCCCAAAGGAATCTCTTTTTTCTCTCCTCTGCAGCTGCCTCTCCCTCCCCCTCCCCTTCCTCCTCCCCCTCCTCCTCCCCCTTCCTCAGGCATTTGCAGTGTTCAGCCCCTCCGCACCAGGGGAAATTCCTGTGGCCAGGAAAAGGAAATGCACCCCATGCTGAGCCCGAGTCCTTCCCCCACTGGCCAGTTCCCCACCCCAGGAGATGCCAGCTCCATCACTGACTCCGCCTAACTCCACTGGGGTAGGCACAGCCCCAGTTGGGCTCCCCAGGCTGGAGGCAGCACAAAGGGGTCCCTGTGGGGCCTGGCTGGGAGGAGCCCTGCTAGAGCTGGAGGTTATCTGCGTTCACTGCTCTGAAGCTCAGTTCATCCCCCTGCAGTCGCACACACTCTTCTCCAGGCTGCTTGAGCTCTGCCCGCTAGGAACCCCTCCTGGCAGGGTCTGTATCGCCAGCTCCTTCTTTTCTTATAAGCAGCCTGCATTGAGAAATGCTTTGTTTTTGCTGAGAAACCCAATTCCATCTTCCCCTCCCTGGCGTTTTCTTTTTTCAGCTTGAGGTTTCGGATTGTGAAAGCTCAGGCCGTGGCTGAGTCATTCACAAGCCAAACCCCAGCGCTGGCTGCAAAACAAAGTCAGGTGGCCCCAGCACTTTCCAAAGGCTTGGCCTAGAAATGCCCCAGATGTGCCCCAGCACCAAACCCACAGCCCTGGGCTACAGCAGGGGTTGGGTGCTCATGTAACCTACACACCTCCTGGGTGTGGCGTTGTCCCCTATCTAGCGGCACTGAGACCACTTAGAGAAAGAGAGAGAAAATGAGTCTGCTAGTTCCTGCTGTAGAGACTCATGCACTGAGGTCCCAGGTTCGATCCTGCCTGCCAACAACCGGGGTCTGTCAGCATTACACTCACAGAGCCTGAGCGTAAGCCCAGATGGGACCATTCTATCCAGTCTAAAACAGGCCACATTCTTTCACCCAGTTCCCCCTGCACTGAACCCAGTACAGTGCATCTCTTCCAGACAGTGGCAGCAGGTGTCCCAGGCCCTGCATGTCAGATTATTAGTGGACAGAAAGCTGTGACATGGAAGCTGGATACAGTTTAAGTTGAACCGGCTTTGTTTACCCACCTACAGCTAGTCCTGGAACAGTGGTGGGCAAACAATACGTAGGGAAAGCCCTTCTCCCAGGAATCACCACCAGTTCCCATGGCGCCACTCTGCCTTGCACAGCTCCCTGGCTCCCAAAGCTGCCTCTATGCAGAATTTTGCATAGTCCCAAACTAACAGCCACACGGCATATCTTCCCAAGAGTCAAAACTTGCTCCGACCCTCAGCACTTGGAAGCGTGTGTGTGTGACAGTGGACCCTGGTGATGCCTCTGCCTTAGCAAAATATCAGCCACTGTGAATTAGCTGTTTGTGAGGTGGCTTTGCAGCTGCTGAGAACAGGGGAAGATAAAAGCCTGTGCCCAGCTCCCTTCCCCACTGTGTGGTTGCTCACACCAGAAAAAGGAAGTGCATCCACTTTTCACTAACGTAAACTGAGGCCTATGCTGCCTAGCTAGCCCCTGTTCTGAAGGTACAAACAACGAGGAGTCCTTGTGGTTTTACTGATACAGACTAACACAGCTACCCCTCTGAAACCTGTTCTGAAGGTGTCACTTCTGTCCAGTCTTCTCTGCCAGGGCACAGTGAGTGCAAAGCACCAGCAGGTGAGACCAGCAGCAATTGCCAGTGGTGTGAGTCACTGTGGATGGTGCAGAGGGCAATGGCAAATTATGCCTGAGGGAGGGCATGGGGGGGCAGGAAAGGCATCAGGCTGCTGTCTGCATGGAGCCACAGCTGCCTGGCACAACCTGCAATGGGGCTTGGGCGGTCACGCCAGAATCAGCAGAGACATTTCACCCCCAACTTGTATGTGGAGCCCAGAAATGAGAGGCTCTGTTTACACAGGGACCCCCTCCCCCAGCACTGAGATGAAGCCTAGGGCATGGGGGCTGTTTATCCAGGGTCCCCTCTTCTGGCACTAAAATGCAGCTGCCTCTTGGGTGGGGCATGGGGGGCTGTTTATACAGGGTCCTCTTGTCCTGAGCGGAGTTGCAGCTGCCTGTGGGGTGGGGCAGGGCATGGGGGGGCTGTTTATACAGGGTCCCGTTGTCCTGAGCTGCCTGTGGGGAGGGGTGTGGGGCTGTTTAACATACAGAACACCAGCCCTTTGGGGGACAATGTGAACTTAAACCCAGCTGAAACTGGAGGCAGAGTGGAATTCCTGAATTAGGGCCAGATTGTCAAAGGCACTCAGCACCCCACCGGCTCACATTTGCATGCCCAAATGACATGAGCTTAGCTGGAATAACAAGGCTAATAAAGGCCGCTGCTCTCCTAGAAAGTGTGGGCTGAAATGCTGAGGCAGGAGCGGAACTTTGGTTTGCCAGAGGAAGTTTCCCCAGTGCTTAGAAAAGTTGTGGTTGTGATGAAGCCAATATAAATGTGTGTTGAACAGTCACAGCTTGGGCTGAGAGGCCCACAGGCAGCTGTGCTCCAGGGCACAGTGGGGGATGTTTACAACCTACATGTGCTCGTTCCCTGGGTCTCTGGCATCACAAAAACAGCTGGTTTGTTTGCTATTACAGTAAAGGGAGAAGGAACCTTTTTAACTTCCACCCCACACCCCAGAGAAACCATCCATGGAGCAGACCTGCTGCGGTGGAGGTAGGCGGGGGGAATGTGTTCTCCAGTGGGGCAGGAGCAGAGCTGGGGAAGTCCTTTGAAACACAATGGACCAAATTTCATGCTGATGTAACTCCCCCGGAGCCAATGGTGAGAGACCTTACCCAACAGACTTGGTTGTGAGTGTTTAGGGAGGAATCAGGGTGGGGCTGGCTAGCAGCATTTCCCACTGAAGGTGCTGGAAGATAAGCATCTGGGGCAAGTCAGAACCCAGAGGGCCCCAAGCTAAGGGCTGTGTCTGTGAATGGGGGGTTGGGAGCATCTGTTGGGATCCCGAACACTGCTGGGAGGGGGATTCAGGGGAAAGCAGCAGTGAGTGTTGGCAGGTAGGCAGGAGGTTTGGCCATGCCCTGCTGCAGCACCAGTATCTGCTGAACACATCCGATTAGTTGAACTAATACCATGTTTACAGCGGATTGATAGAGTCTAAGGCCAGATGGGACCATTCTGTTCATCTAGTCTGACCCCTTGCATAGCACAGGCCACTGACCTGTCCCACAATGATTCCCGGAGAAGAGCTATTAGAAAAACATCTTCGTTTAAAAATTGCCAGTGATGGAGAATCCACCATGACCCTTGGTAAATTGTTCCAGTGGTTTATTACTGTCAGCAGTAAAAAATTTGCACCTTATTTCCCGTCTGAAGTTATCGAGCTTCAGCTTCCAGCCACTGGAGTGTGTGAGACCTGAGGAGCCCGTTATGAAATAGTACGTACAGGCTGGGATCAAGTCACCCCTTAACCTTCTGTTTGTTATGCTAAATAGCTTGAGCTCTCTGAGTCTATCTCTACAAGACAGGTTTGCTAATTCTTTAATCATTCTCATGGCTCTTCTCTGAACCCTCCCCAGTTTATCAGTATCCTCCTTGCATTGTGGGCCCCAGAACTGCACACAGTATTCCAGCAGCGATCAGACCTGTGCCAAATACAGAGGTAAAATAACCTCTTTACACTCCTGCTGCCGTGCTCACATCCATGTGCCAGCCTGGACAGTAGACGGCAGCAAGGGGGCCAGATCGGTCAATTCTGAATGGAGCAGTGCAATATGGGATAGCAGTGGGAGGACTTCTTGCACCTGTGGCCCACGGAACAATGCCAGTTGACCAGGATCTGGCCCCACTGACTTCAGTGGAGCTACGGCTGATTTACAGCAGCTCGGGATATGAATGGGTGTGTCTCATAAATTTAGGTCATAAAGAAGAAAAGGCCCCTAGTATCTTGTGCCCAAAGCAAGAATTTATTTAGTTACAGGTGAAAGCACTGGTGAACACAGGAGATCTAACAGTGGGGATGGGATAGGGGCATCAGATTCAGCTGGGGTTAGAGAGGGGAGAATGGGATGGGATGGGCAGAGGTTATCCCCCTCACGTCTCCAGGACGTGCACAAACGCAGCTCAGGGCCAGATTCATGGTTGCCCTGAGTCTCATGGCATCATTTCCACCAGTCCCAAGTGTGAATTCAGGGTCAGAGTGGCAATGTCTATGCACTGGGGTTCATGCACAGGGGCAATGAAGAACTGGGCCCCTGCGGGAGGTCTGGAGCAGGCTTAGCAGGTGAAGTGACTCATGCCTGTTTGCTCCGGGAGTCACACACCTCCGCAGCTAGCTTGGTATCAGTGGGCAGGGCTGTACTGTGGGGTACCTGGGAATGCAGGCCCCTGGATTGCCAGGGCTCTGGGCTGTTGGGGGGCCACAGCGTGGGGTGAGCAGGGGCTGTTACAGCTGGAGTTTCCCTTGCAGCTTCTCCACCAGGGCCTGTAACTGGGCACTGACATCCTGCAGGAAGGGTGCAAACCACTGGCGGACCTGCTCAGCAGCCTGGTCTAGGGAGCCCCGCACCTCCTCAGCCTTCTCCTGCAGGTGCCCCTGCAGCTCCTGGGCCCGGGTGCCCAGGCTATCGCGCACCTTCTGGCTCTGCTCACCCATGGCCTGGCTCAGGGCTCCCAGACGCTGCTGTCCCTTGTCACGGATGCTGTCGATTAGGGGCTGCAGGCCCTGGCGCACGGCGTCCACCCGCTGGTCGGTGCGGGCCTGCACCTCGCTGGCATAGGCGGCCATCTTGCGGCGCAGCTCCTCAGCATCTTTGCCCAGACGCTTGCGCAGCTTGCGCAGGTACATGCCAACTCGGGCCCGCACCTCCTCCAGGTTTTGGTCGAACATCAAGCGCACGTCGCCCGCGTACTGCACCACCCGGCCCTTGGCCTCCTCCATGTCGGCCTGCAGCTTCCCTGTCAGCGCCGCTACCTCGCTGCCCAGGCGCTGCTGGGCCTCCTGGGCGTAGGGGCCAAACCGGGCCCGCAGCTCTTCTGTGTACACCCCCACTTCAGCCATGGTGTCGGTGATCAGCCCGCTGGGGAGGGACCGGGGAGTCAGAGCTGGGGCGTCTTGGCTTGCACCACCCCTCTCCCCCGGCCACGATATCTGTGATGCGCCCATGCAGGGCTGTGGTGACACCCATCCAAACCCCACTCTCCAACAGGGCACTGAGGGCTCCCCAAGGATCCCACATCACCCCCTCTGTGCCCCAGGTTGTGGCCCTTGGCTGGGCATCCCCCCATATGCTCCTCTAGGAATACTCCCAACCCACCATTACCGCAAAGCGGCAGCAACACCCACAGGCGTGGTGTGCACCAGCCAAACACGGTGCTTCTCAGCACAGTCTGGCACCCAGCACTTAGCCAAAGCCCGGCATTTTTCCCAGCAGAGATATCGCCCTTTCCAGGGGGACACAGGCCCCCGCAGCTTTGTGTCCTTGCCCCACCCATCTTCACCCACTGACACTGAGCCGCAGGGTCACTCACTCCAGTTCCTTGCTGAGCTGGGAGCTCTTGATCTGGGCGGTCACATTGTCTGCGGCATGTCCCACCTTGGAAAGGTAGTTCCAGAAGACCTTCACAGCCTCTTCCCACTTAGTCTTGGGCTCATCCTGGACAAGCGGGTTGGCCAGGCAGCCTGGAGTGGCAGAGTTTGCAGGTAAAGAGTCGAGTCTGACCTCCTGTGTAACCCAGGCCATTGCGGCCCTGGAGCCACACAGGGGGTCAGACCCGGTGCCCATCTAGCCCAGTGTCATATCCCTTGCCGGCCCTGCACAGACTGATTGAGATCAGGGCCCTGTCATGCCTGGCGCTGCACAGACCCCCACCAAGATCGGGGGCCCCATCATGCCGGGCACTGCACAGACCCCCACCGAGATCAGGGGCCTCGTCGTGCCAGGCTCTGCATAGACCCCCACCGAGATCGGGGGCCTCGTTGTGCCAGGCATTGTACAAAACACACAGTAGGAGACAGTCCCTCCCCGAAAGGGTTTACCGGTCGAAAGAGACCAGACAAGTTGTGTGAGGTTGTCTTCACAGCAAAAGGCGGTGTTTTTGCAGTGCAATAACTAACACAAATGAGGGATCACCAGCCTGCTGTACGATCCTGTTGGAGACAAGGCACCTGGACTGTTTACCGGAAGGTAGCTAGGCAGGTCAGCGCTGCACCCTGCTGCTGGTTGACTTCATGGTAAAATTACAGTCTTAGCTTGGCCTTTACTGCGTGGTGGTAACAGTTAGTAGTAATAGCTAACATGGGTTGGTTCTCCCATTGGAAAAAACACCTGCTTTTGACAGTGAAGGCAAAGCCTAAGTGACTCATCCAGGGTCATGGGCAAGTCAGTAGCAGAGCTATGGATAGAACCCAGGACTCCTGGCTTCCAGCACTAACCCACCAGACCCCACTCCCCTCCCAGAGCTGGGGATAGAACCCAGGAGTCCCCAGGCAGGACACCTACCCACTGGGTCACATCCGATGAAGTGAGCTGTAGCTCACGGAAGCTTATGCTCAAATAAATTTGTTAGTCTCTAAGGTGCCACAAGTCCTCCTTTTCTTTTTTTGGGTCACATTGCTGATTTACACCATGGTGCGTGAAAAGGGAACCAGTCCCCATGACTCCAGTGAGGTTACTCCTGATCAACACCAGAAGGGGAGTTTCCAACCCTGCCCTGATGGGGGAGATGAACTGAACGAGCCATTTACCTGCCAGCAGGGTTGCCCCCAGCATCACAATCCAAAACTTCATGGCTGCAGCTTTGCCTGCAGGGAGAGAAGGAAGGGGCTGGGGTGAATGAGCGCAGGGAGGGTGGGACATAACACCCCCCATGGGTTCCCCCACAGAGGATACAAGCTAGGGCGCACAGCATGTAGGAAGCCAGGTCCAACCACCCCTGTCCTAAGGAAAGCCCTTGCCCCTCTGGGCTGCATCCACTCTACCCCTAATCCTGCCCCTCAGCCATCCCCTCTGGGCTGCCGCCCATCCATCCTCCCACTCCTCTGGGCTGCATCCTGCCTGCCCCAAAGCCTGTACGTTTCCAGCCTCTTCAAGGCTGCAACCCCCAGCCCCTCCCACCTCTACTACTGCCCCACACCCTCTCTTCTGGCCTGCAGCACCCCATAACTTCTTAGGGTGTATCTCCATTGTCCCCTGCCCTCACCTCTGCTGGGCTTCTAGTCCTGGGCTGTAAAGTGCCACCAGCCCCACTCGCTGCCTTAAATACCCACGGGGCGGGGGGAGGACAGAGCCAGCGCAAACTCGCCAATGCAGCTGGAGGGGGCGAAGGTTACTCCCCCCCCACCCCCCCACCCCCGCATGGGGCCGGACAGCTTCCCCTTTGGAGAAAGTGTTAACCCTTTGCTTGCCGGGGAGGAGGAGGGAGACAGACACAATCTCTTCCCCTCGCCCTGCGCAGTCTGCCCCACCCCACCGGGTCTAGGACCCTGTCTCCCCCAGCGATCGGACGCTGCACAGGGAGGTGGACGAAGGGAAAGGACAGAGGGCCCCCCACTCTCAGGGACAGACACCGGGGGCACTAGCCCCCTCTGCATTTTTGTCCTGTTTTCAAAGGAGAATACAAAGTGTCCAAGTGTCACAGGCTGGGGCAGGGGGACTTGAGACTTTTTTTTTGGGGGGGGGGGGTGCTGAGATCTGGGGCTGAGGCTGTGGGGAGGGAGGGGTGCTGAGACCTCATGCTGGGTATGTGTTTGTGAGTGTATGGGGATGTGCTGAGACCTTGTGCTGTGGGGGGGGAGGGGGTGCTGAGACCTTGTGCTGTGGGGAGGGGTGTGTGCAGAGACCTTGTGCCGACGCTGAAACCTTGTGCCCTGTACGGGGGGGAGGTGCCGAGACCTTATACCAGGTGTGGGGGGGGGGCATGCTGAGATCTCATACCAGGTGTGGGGGGGGGCGTGCTGAGACCTCATGCTGGCTGTGGGGGGGGCACTGAGACCTCATGCTGGATTGGGGGGGCACTGAGACCTCATGCTGGCTGTGGGGGGGTGATTTATGAAATCTCAAGAAAAGCCAGAGTCTGTGATGCTGCTGCTGTTTGGGAGATCTGCTCCCCCCCCCCCCCGTGCATCTTCCTGCTCCAGCAAAGAGAGAGGACGCTGCTCCAGGTGGGGGCCCCAGTCCTTCGGGAAGAGTTGGACGAACTGGGTTGCCTGCGGCCCCAGAAGACTGGGTGCTTTCTGGGTTGGTCACCACACGCACTGCTCCTCCCAGAGTCCCTCGTAGGGTGGGGTCCTGGTCAGCTCATTAGCATGCATGTAGGTTGTTTGGTTTTTTCTGTTATGCTTTTACCTTAAGACGAATGTTGGCTGCTTACAAAGAGCTGGGTGGCACCGTGGTCTGCAGGGATCCCTGTGCTACCCAGCTCTGAAGGGAAAGCAAGCAGGCGTGCTGGGAAATGGGAGTGAAGGCAGGGAGGTGTGCAGCCTGGGAATCTCCATCTCAGAGGGCAAGTGAGGTGGGTCTACATCCAGAGTAGCAACGGCCAGGACATCCAATTGCAGTTGCCCTGAACTGTGACAGAGAGTGCCCTTCCCCCCACCCCCTCACCCCCTCCTGCCACACTGGGGTAAGCACTGACTGAGACGGGCGAGCACCCCCTCCCGAGCTGCCGCCCGGCTCCGACAGCACAGTGGCCCGTGGTGCCACGCTGGAGCGTCCGAACCAACAATGACTGCCCGGGAAGAGTGACCCACTCCCTGAGCGTGTCTCCCAGCCAAACGCTGACCCAGGGTAACCCTGTGTAGCACTGCGGGCCAGGTTCAGGGTGATGCTGTCACGGTACGTGGTGACATTGGCAAAATGACTTCAGGGTTTGTTTTTCCAAACAGATAAACAGAAAATTGGTTTCCAGACCCACCTGGCTGGGACCTGCCCTGTGGCTGTAATGATATATTAGAAACTTATTTGCATAACAAAGGCTGACTCTGTATTAAACGCTGTTGGTTTCTAGATTAGAGGTTTGTGCAGAGCCTGGAATAACACAGTTGAACATGCCTCTTCCTTTCCACGAGGGATTATTACGTGCTGTATCAGGCAGTCTGGAATCAGGCTCCGTCGCCGGATGCCCCAACTTGGCACCCTCCCGGTTTGCTGGGAAGAAAACTACAGGCCAGTAAATGTCTCCAGCTGAAAAGTGGGGAGGGAAGGTCCCTGAGGCTACAGTTTGCTGTCAGTACCGCCCTGTGGCCTAGGCCTTATCTGCTGCCAGTTGACCTCTGCACGAAGCCTCAGCGCTGTTGTGTCAGCAGAGGACTCTGCTTCTGATCACAGATCACTGGGCTCCAACCTCTGCGCATTCCTCTGTGATGTGGAGCCAGGATTTCCAGCCCGTTTCTGCCCCTGCAGCTCTTTCACTTGAACTCCTGACCCCTTTCCAGTCCCCCTTGTTAAACTGCATTCCTCGATCCAGCTGCAGCCTCATCTCCTTCCCACATTCCCCATCCCACTTAGGATTCCCCACCTGACTGCAAATCCTCTGCTAGTGTCAACAATCCCCCTTCCCTGGCATCATGGGTTCCCTGTGCCCAAGCGGAGAGGAGAGAAGACAATAAATAACCAGAGAATGTGTTTTGTAGCATGTTTCACCCACAGATCTGGGAGGGGCGGGCAGTTGGCATCACCACCCCCATTTTAAAAGGGTGGGTCTGTTGAGTGGCAGACAGGTGATATGACTCGCTCAGTCACACAGCAGCCAGATTCCCAAGTCTCCCCTGCTTCCTGCCCAGAACCAGAGGCAGAACCCAGGAATCCTGGCTCCTATCCCTATCCCTACTGTAACGCACTAGACCCCACACTCCTCCCAGAGCCAGGGACAGAACCCAGGAGTCCTGACTGCCAGTCACCAGCCCTCATTCTAACCCACTAACCCCCCATGCCCCTCCCAGAGTTAGGAGCCCTGACTCCCGGCATCTTGTGCCAGTTTCTGCAAAGACACACAGGGGGCATCTACACTGCAGCTGGGACGGAGGAGGCTTCCCAGTACAAGCAGACAGACAGACACTAGCTCTGCTGGAGCTAGTGCACCAAAAATAGCCTTGTGGGCACTGTGGCACAGACAGTGGCTTGGGCTAGCTACCCAAGAACCAGCCTCCTGATCCCCTGGGTACATTATATGGGTGGCTAGCCTGAGCCGCTGCGTCTGCTGCAAGTGGGTTGGCTTGAGCACAGCGAGCAGGTGTCTGGCTACCCATGCTGGGAAGCACCCTCCCAGCTGAAGTGTAGACACACGGAGGGTCCCTGGGCCCTGCCTAAAAGAGTTTAAAATCCCAACAGAGGGAGGCAAAACAGGACCAGGAAGGGGAAAGGACTAGCAGGTCAGTGGCAAAGCTGGGTAATAGGTCTTCTGGCTCCGAGGCTGGTGCCCAACCCACTGCCTCTACATCAAGTTTTCTGAGGTTCCCCGTTCCGAAGTCCAGACACTTGTGGGGCCTGAGCCCAGCTCTGGCAGCAGCCACTGGTTTCTGCCCTGGGTTCCAAGCTGGAGGCAGTTTGGGAGAACCCGTAGCGGAGATCCGCAGTCCCAGTAAACAAGTCAGCAAGGATGATTCATAGTGAGAGAGCGATCATGAGACCTGATCAGAGCTGGGAGGGAGAGGGGCCTGCAGTGAGGCCGCCAGCAGCATGTGCATTGCATTAGTGTTTGCCTCATGTTATTATCCTTATATTTCTGTGTTACTGGTCGTGCAGCAGCCCCAGCCATGTGGCAGGCACTACAGCACAGACACAGAACAGGATAGTCCCTGAGCCAGTGGAAAGGGGCTGCAAGAGGGGCAGCAGAGAGCCAGCAACGGTCACCTTAGAGTCATAGAATCATAGAATAGCAGGGTTGGAAGGGACCTCAGGAGGTCATCTAGTCCAACCCCCTGCTCAAAGCAGGACCAATCCCCAACTAAATCATCCCAGCCAGGGCTTTGTCAAGCCTGACCTTAGAAACCGCTAAGGAAGGAGATTCCACCACCTCCCTAGGTAACGCATTCCAGTGCTTCACCACCCTCCTAGTGAAAAAGTTTTTCCTAATATCCAACCTAAACCTCCCCCACTGCAACTTGAGACCATTACTCCTCGTTCTGTCATCTGCTACCACTGAGAACAGTCTAGATCCATCCTCTTTGGAACCCCCTTTCAGGTAGTTGAAAGCAGCTATCAAATCCCCCCTCCTTCTTCTCTTCCGCAGACTAAATAATCCCAGTTCCCTCAGCCTCTCCTCATAAGTCATGTGTTCCAGTCCCCTAATCATTTTCATTGCCCTCCGCTGGACGCTTTCCAATTTTTCCACATCCTTCTTGTAGTGTGGGGCCCAAAACTGGACACAGTACTCCAGATGAGGCCTCACCAATGCCGAATAGAGGGGAATGATAATGCCCCTCGATCTGCTGGCAATGCTCCTACTTATACAGCCCAAAATGCTGTTAGCCTTCTTGGCAACAAGGGCACACTGTTGACTCATATCCAGCTTCTCATCCACTGTAACCCCTAGGTCCTTTTCTGCAGAACTGCTGCCTAGCCGCTCAATCCCTAGCCTGTAGCGGTGCATGGGATTCTTCCGTCCTAATTGCAGGACTCTGCACTTGTCCTTGTTGAACCTCATCAGATTCCTTTTGTCCCAGTTCTCAAATTCGTCTAGGTCCCTCTGTACCCTATCCCTACCCTCCAGCGTATCTACCTCTCCTCCCAGTTTAGTGTCATCTGCAAACTTGCTGAGGGTGCAGTCCACACCATCCTCCAGATCATTAATGAGGATATGGAACAAAACCGGCCCGAGGACCGACCCTTGGGGCACTCCGCTTGATACCGGCTGCCAACTACCCATGGAGCCATTGATCAATACCCATTGAGCCCGACAATCTAGCCAGCTTTCTATCCACCTTATAGTCCATTCATCCAGCCCATACTTCTTTAACTTGCTGACATGAATACTGAGACAGTATCAAAAGCTTTGCTAAAGTCAAGGAATAACATGTCCACTGCTTTCCCCTCATCCACTGAGCCAGTTATCTCATCATAGAAGGCAATTAGGTTAGTCAGGCATGACTTGCCCTTGGTGAATCCATGCTGACTGTTCCTGATCAATTTCCGCTCCTCTAAGTGCTTCAGAATTGATTCCTTGAGGACCTGCTCCATGTTTTTTCCAGGGACTGAGGTGAAGCTGACTGGCCTGTAGTTCCCAGGATCCTCCTTCTTCCCTTTTTTAAAGATGGGCACCACATTAGCCTTTTTGCAGTCATCTAGGACCTCCCCCGATCGCTATGAGTTTTCAAAGATAATGGCCAATGGCTCTGCAATCACACCCCCAACTCCTTTAGCACTCTCAGATGCAGCGCATCCAGCCCCATGGACTTGTGCTCGCCCAGATTTTCTAAATAGTCCTGAACCACTTCCTTCTCCACAGAGGGCTGGTCACCTCCTCCCCATGCTGTGCTGCCCAGTGCAGTAGTCTGGGAGCTGACCTTGTTCGTGAAGACAGAGGCAAAAAAGCATTGAGTACATTAGCTTTTTCCACATCCTCTGTCACTAGGTTGCCTCCCCCATTCAGTAAGGGGCCCACACTTTTCTTGACCTTCTTCTTGTTGCTAACATACCTCCTGTATCAGAGAAGCAGCCGTGTTAGTCTGTATCCGCAAAAAGAAAAGGAGGACTTGTGGCACCTTAGAGACTAACCAATTTATTTGAGCATAAGCTTTCGTGAGCTACAGCTCACTTCATCAGATGCTCAAATAAATTGGTTAGTCTCTAAGGTGCCACAAGTCCTCCTTTTCTGAATGGAACTGGACAGGTAGGGTGAAGATATGACGTGGAAGGCGATGCAAGTGAAAATAGGTAGCTTTTGCTTGGTATTGTTATGCTGAGAGGAACTGGGGACTGCACAGTCACAGACCTCTGAGACTGGGTGTGAATACACCTTCCGTTAATATAACTGTCAGGATACATTAATTACAAGCCCCCACACCTAAAACTCCCTAGAGAGTTTGAAACTGGATGGGGGAAGGGCCTTTTGCCGAGCCCTGGTCCACATGCTGAATTTATGTTAGTCTAATTACGACACTCAGGGGTGTGGAAAACCTGAACGATGCAGTTATACTGCCCGAACTCCAGTCGATGGGAGGGCTTCTCCTGTGGACAGAGCTACGGCCTCTCGGGGAGGTGGAGTACCTCCACAGGTGGGAGAAGCGCTGCCACGGACAGACACAGTGTCTTCACTACGTGCTTCAGCGGTGCAGCTGCAGTGCTTGAAGGGCAGACAAGCGCTGAGTATCGTTTGGGGCTTTCATTCCTCCTGCTAGTGCTAGTTTGCAGAAACAGGACTTTGGACACCCTGTGAATAAACAAGGCTGCACCCAAGACAATACGGGACTCCATCATGAATTTGTACTCCCAGCTGGGACATCGCTAGGGCCCCAAACTTGAATTAGCTGTTTGGGTCAGAGGTGTAACACTACCAGAGAGAAGAGAAGCCAGCAAAGAGAGGAGAGATAGCCCATTGTTTTGGCCAAAAGAACATGATCATTGCAGCAGGCAGCATTCTGAATGGATACGAGTGGGGGCCAGACTGCATTTGTCAGGCCAGAGAGAAGGCTGCAACTATGGGGATGGAAAGAAACAGTCTCAGGCCAGGGCTTTCCGGGCAGCACCAACCCGGGCAGTTTTATTTCAGGGGCTGGGAGCCCAAAGCCAGACCCCCAGCACTGGACTGTAGACAAAGCTCATGCCCAGGTGATGTGGGGTTGGTGCTGAGGTTAATGAGTGACAGGAGGAGGCATGGGTGACAGGGCTGTTACCCCATCCACTCCCCCTTGGCTCTAACTTATCTCTTTCCTCCATCCTGCCAGGTTCGCCAGGAAACTCTGAGCATGAAGCTTCTCATTGCTGTCCTGTCCCTGGCTGTGCTAGGTGAGTGTGAGTGTGTCTCGGTGCAGCCCCACACCTGTCCCATTGGGCGCTGGCTGACAGTGTGTGTGGGGAATCCCTCTGCCTGGAAGCCAGGTCTTTTGGGCACCCTCTCCCACAGGAATCAGCTTTGACTTTTCAAGTGGAAACCACTAAAGTATCTGATAGAGACCCAGTCACAGGAGCAGGGGAAAGGGGAGGGAATGCAGCTTGGATTGCAGGGGCGGGGGGGGAAGAGGGGGGAGAGCAGGAAACATGAATTAGAAACAGTGTAACGGACTGAGCCTTTCTCAGCTCTGGGAACACCCTGCTTTGCTAAGCATTCAGCTGGGTGCTCTGTTCCCTGGGTTCTGACCCATTCAACCAGGCAGAGCTCCTGCTGGAGAGTCTCAGGAGTTGTCTACATGGGATGTTTCTGGCACTTGTCTAACCCTTTAGTGTGTTTTCATCCGGTGTAAGACACATCCAGATCAGAACTGTGGTGTGCCTCACGGGTGTGAACGCTGGCTGACTGGAACACTGGGAGGGCAGCGGAGAAATCGCCCCACCCTCCACCCCCCAGTATAAACACTTTGCACTGGTGTAAAAAGGATATTGGAGAATCAGTGGGAGCTCAAGGACAGGCAACGAGAGAGAGCCAGGGTCCGGGAAAAAGCCCTGGGTGGAGAGGATGAAAACACTGGGCCTGTTGTCTAAAAAGGAGACAGATAAAAGGGGATGTGATAAACGTATTGTCCCCCTCTCCAATGGGCAGCCAATATCTCTTGGCAAGGCCCCAAATCGATGGTAAGAGTCAGGTCTCGTTTTTGGTATAAGCCTGTTGATTTACAGAGAATGGGCACAGAATTCCTTTTCCCTGAACACAGCAGGAACATACAAGAGCCGGCAGTTTCCTTTTCCAGAAATCCAAGCTTGCCTCTCCACCAGCTGTGTGCTCCAAGGAGCCCTAGCTTTGCTCCCTCCCAGGCCAATGCTAACAAAAATGTCGCTCCCTGTCTGATGGCTTTGTGCCTTTGATACACACAGACATACACAGCTGCTGCCAACCAGTGCTCCATCCCCTGCATTTGCAATCAGTCACTAGGGAAACCCCTTGGTCCACACAGCTAAGCTTCTGCTCAGGCCTTGCCCTGCTGGTGAGTGCCGTGGGCAGTGGCTTCTCTGGTATCAGTTCTCACTACAAAAAGGGGTATTTAATTGCTCTTTCTGTCAGCCTGAATGAATCAGACAAATGAACCTGGGAAGGCACCTCAGGAGTTCATCTAGTACAGCCCCCTTTGCTGAGGCAACTCCAAGTAAACCTAGAGCTCACCAGTGCTAAGTAGAGTGGAACAGTTAACTCCTATGTCTTACATAGCACACTCCTACTAATACACCCCAGAATGATATAAATCTTTTTTGCAGCTGCATTGCATTGTTGGCTCATATTCAATTTGTGATCCACTCTAACCCCCAGATCCTTTTCAGCAGTACTACCGCCAACCCAGTTATTCCCCATTTTGTTGTTGTTCGTTTCACTTTTCCTTCCTAAATTAAGTACTTTGCACTTGCCTTTATTGAATTTAATCTTGATAAATTGGAGAATTGGCCAGAAATCAACAAGGTCGTTTTGAATTCTAATCCTGTCCTCCGAAGTGTTTGCAACCCCTCCCAGCTTGGTGTCATCTGCAAGTGTTTAAGCAGATTACCCACTCCATTCTCCACGTCATTAATGACAATATTAGCGAGTACTGAATGCAGGACAGATCCCTATGGGACCCCATTAGATACCCCCCCTCCAGTTTGACAAGTGCACCATTGATAACCACCCTTTGAGGGTGATTCTTTCAGCCACTTTTACACTTATAGTAATTTCCTTTAGACCGGGGGGGTCTCAAACTGGGGGTCGGGAGGCCTCAGGGGGTTGCAAGGTTATTACAGGGTGGGGTCGCGAGCTGTCAGCCACCACCCCAAACCCCGCTTTGCCTCCAGCATTTGTAATGGTGTTAAATATATTTAAAAGTGTTTTTCATTTATAAGGGGGGGGTCACACTCAGAGGCTTGCTGTGTGAAAGGGGTCACCAGTACAAAAGTTTGAGAACCACTGATATAGACCACACTTCCCTGGTTTGCTTCTGAGAGTGTCACATGGGGCTGTATCAAAAACCCTACCCAAAAAATCAGGCTATAATCACTTCTACAGCTTCCCCTCTGGCCACTAGCCCAGTAACCCTGAAAAAGAAGGAACTGTCTGGGCATGATTTCCTCTTGGCAAATCTTGTTGGCTACCCTTTAGAACAGTGCTTCTCAAGGTCTTTTTTTCACAGACCACTTGAAATTTGCTGAGGGTCTCGGCGGACCACTTAATGATCTTTCCAAATGTTGTTTGAACCATTAGCTAACTATTGTAAAGCGCTTTGGATAAAAGCACTATATTAAAAAAACGCTTAATAATTAATGTTTTTTTGTTTTACAAATTTTAATATCAGTAGTCTTACCTTTCTAATGCGATGGATTTGCCCTCTCTGCCCTTCCGTGGCAGTCCCCAAGTTGGGGCTGGAAGGTGGGGGGGTCTCTCCCTCTCTCCCTAGCTGCGGCTGTCCCCAAGCTGGGTCTGGGAAGCAGGGGGTCTCTCCTCCACCACAGCAGCCACACAGCTGAGGCTGGGAAGGAGGGCTGTCTCTCCCTGGCAGCTGCAGCCCTGGAGCTGGGGAAAGTCGCCTCTTTCTCTGGCCGCCACAGCCCTGCACGTCCCAAATTCCTCCCAACCCCTCTTCTCACCCCACTGCCCCCTCCCACCTACCCCCTCTTCCCCCCAAGGCCACCCCCTCACCTTACATGTGCGTCTTCTCCAGGGTCCAGGCACCTAATTAGTGGAGCTCGCGGACCACTGGTGCTCCACGGACCACAGTTTGAGAACCTCTGCCTTAGAAGCCTATTATTCTGCCAGTGCTCAGCAGGGTGAAGGGTGCTCAGGGAACTCATCTCCAATAAGCAGGATTCACAGATGCATTTCTATGTATAATGGGAGTAGCCAGAATGACCATAGTTAGAGACTTAGGAGGCGCATAAACCCAGCTGCCCCAGTGCTAACTATTGGGGTGATGAGGAAAAATACCCACATCTGCTACTGCGGGGTTCTTTGCACATTCCCCTGAGCCACTGAGTGCCAGCTTCTAGATATTGGCCTTGAAAAACCATGGGGCTGATCCAGTCTGCCAATCCCAGTGTCCCAATGCCTTATCAGAAGCTTGTGGCAAAGTGGGATAGAAGCTAGGAGTCCGGGCTCCCAGCCCCTCTGCAGTAACCCCTAGACCCCATTCCCCTCCCAGAGCTGGTTGGAACCTAGGAGTCCTGAGCCACATCCCAGTGCAGTTACCACGTGCCCCTCCTTCCAGGGAGAGGTAGCTCAGTGGGTCTCTCCAGGCCAGGGCAGCCCTGGGGCCTTCAGTCTCACTGGGGATCCCTTTCCTTTCCCAGGCTTCCAGGCCTCTCCCCTCAGCGAGAAACCCAGGCCAAAGTTGGACCAGGTCGCAGATGCCATCCCACACTACCTGGAGCAACTTATCACAACGATCGTGGAGCTGATCCAGAAATCCGAGCTGGGCCAGGAGATCGAGTGAGGCACCTGCCCTGACTTGGAGGCAGGGTTTGGGAACACCCCCATCCATGCCAGGGACCCAGAGCAGAGGGGTTAGAGTCACATCCCTGACTGCAGGACCCACACCTCTGCTTCTGGGCCCAGCAAGCCCCACGAGCTCAGCAGGGATTGGCCTGGCCAACCCTAGGGATTCAGCTGCGGGTGCTTTTTCTCCCAGTCAGAATTGCATCCATGTTTGGCATGGCAGGGCCCGATGCCCCTGGGACAACCAGTGCCCTTGACCTGGGGGCTGGGGCTGGATCAAAGCCAGCAACACTGGGGGGTGGAGGCCCCATATCACATTCCCAACCCCCATGAGCCAGCTAGTCCTCCTGCCCTGGGGCCACATTCCCCTCCCTGACACCCTCCTCTCCTCCCCACTTCAGCCAATCCTTCTGCCTTGGGGTCAGACAGAGCCAGCAGCCCAGAGGGTGAGTCACTCTAAGCTGCTTCCCTTTCTTTGCAGGCAGTGGAGGCTCGCCAGGAAAATTGAGAACTTCTTTGATGACCTAGAACGTAAGGTGCCCCCCAAGGCCCAGGAGCAGCTGAGGAACCTGAGCAGGCATGTAGACGCACTGGTGGAGGTAAGCGTGGCAGAGCTGCGGGAACTGGAGAGGAAGGTGCAGCCCTACAAGAAGCAGCTGCATGCTGTCCTGGTGTCCTACACTGAGGGGCTGCTGGAGATGGCGGAGCAGTACAGCAAGACCCTGCTTGGTCGCCAGGCGTACAGCTTCATCCCATCTAGGGTGGAGCTACAGGAGAAGCTGGGCTCCTATGTCCAGGAGCTGGGGCTGCAGGAGTTCCAGCATGGCCTGGCAGCCTACGCCAGGGACCTGCACCAGAAGCTCAGCCCCTATGCTGAGGACTTGCGTGGCTGGCTGAACTCCCACTGGGACGCCTTCATGCAATGTTTCAGTGAGGAGACCGGTGGAGGTGCAGCGTCATAGGCCCTGTCCATACCTGGAACCCAAGGCTGTAAGGCACCCCACAGCAGGCTCCCTGCCCCATACAGCTGTCCATCACTCAATAAACCAGCTGCTTGATCATGCAGTGATTTGTGGTCCTGCTGCATTTCTGGGGAAGGGGGCTTGGGGTGTCAATCCCCCAACAGGACAGGAGGTCACCAGGCCTGTAGAGGGTCATGGCCCCAATTACCCACTCCCCACAAACTGCTCAACCTCCCCCCAATACCCCTCTAAACCATTCCCCCTTAAACATGCCCCACCCCATGCCCCCATTAAACTGCCCCACCCCAGTGCATCCCCCAGCTTACATTCTAAATTGCTCTCGCTCCGTATCTTCCCCTACACTGCACCACCCTGGCCCATGGGCGTGGGAACTAGGGATGCAGGGCGTGCTGCAGCACCCCCAGGTTTTGCATGGGGTCCCAGCCACTGGCCGCACACCCAGGGCTCTGCTCCCAGTCCCAGTTGTGGTCCCAGCTTCAGCCCCCCGCCCCTCCCGGAGCCACAGCCTGGTCCTGGCCCCAGCTCTGGGGAGAGGGGACACGGCCAGAGGTAAGGGGGGAGCCCACTGGCTTTCAGCACCCCTACTGTAGAAAGTGTTCCAGGGCCACCATGTCATGTTCTGCACAGAGCTGTAGCAACAAGTCCCATGCTCCCTCACATTCAGTAACATCCCTACCGCCTCCCCTTTTAAAGTGCCCCCCCGCCCCCAGTGAGATGTTGCCATTCAGAGGGAAAATAAGGCCTCGTAGCCCCTGTGACAGGATGCGTGAAAACAGGTGAGTCCTTGCTCCGCTCACTCCAGTGTTAATTAGCCCCCCTTGAGAAGGCTGGTGGAGGGAATTAGACACTCAGGATGACTGGGCCAAGAAGGCGGCAGGATCAGCGCTAGTCAACCCAGTAACACGACAGAGGCCTCAAGGGAGGGAGCCCTCTGCTCCCCTCAGGTCCTGGGGAGAGGGCCAAGAAGGGCGCTTGGTGCTCTGTCTGGGCTGTCGCGTGAGGATAGTTGGAGAAATGGAGGAGGGCACTTAAACTAAAAGGGGTAGTGAAGGCACAAGCCCGGGCATCTGCACAGTGTCCCACAGAGGAGCCACATCCTGTGACACCCCTTCCCCAGCCTCCATCCCCTGCCCTTGGGCAGGCTTGGCAGTGGCGCTCTGTGATGGAGCAGGGAGTGGGGCGGATTGACCTGGGGATGTCGCAGGGGAGTTTTACTGGGACTGTCTGCATGGGGGATGGGATAGCAGGGGTGTCACCTGAGCCAGGAGGGGGGTTGGGGCGAGGTGACACCTTCTGCCTGAGAAGCTGGACAAAGGCTGGAGGAGGAGCTGGGGGGAGGCTGGGGGAGTCGGCTGGAGGGGGTTTTGAGTTGGAAGCTGGCTGGGGAAATGGAGGGAGCCCCAAGGCTGGGGTCTAAGCTCCCTGCCCCCCAGAAGGACCTGTCTGAGGGGTCCTGGTTGTACCAACAAGCTGTTTGGGACTGTGTTCCTGTCATCCAATAAACCTTCCATTTTACTAGCTGGCTGAGAATCCCGGTGAATCGCAGGAAGAGCGGGGTGCAGGGCCCTGACTCCCCCACACTCCGTGACACGCTCTCAGGATGTGAAAGGTGCCATATTCCCTCCCCCGCATCAGCCAACTCCCCCATGCTTCCAACAGCTCGGCGCCAGCGCCACCTCAAGGGAAAAGGCCCATGTCCCGTTCCCTGCCACTTGGAGCCAGCCCGTTCCCTGCCCTTGGGCTGGATCAGAGCTGGTGCCCCCAGAGGACAAAGGTCAGTGCCCCACTCCCCATCCCACCTATGCCACTGGCAGCAATGATGCCCCCCGCCCCGAAAGATGCCTCAGAAGAGCAGAGTCACTGTTCGCAGGGAAATCTCTCCCCTTGCCCGACTAACCTTGGACTTGAGAAGTTGAAGAAAAAAATGTCATGACAAAGTAGGCCTACGCTTGCCTGTGGCAGCAAAAGGATGCTGTGCACACCCATGCGGGAGCAGGACTGCCAACAGCATCTAGTCACCGTGGTGCCTTAAATAAAGGTCCAGACAGCCCTCGGCACCCGCTGCTCCCTGGTAAATCTTGTGGTGTCTGATGTGCCCAACAGCCAGCCAGAATCCCTCTCTGTTCAGCCAGCCTCCCTCCTGCACCCCAATTCCCTGCCCCAGCCCTGAGCCCCCTCTCAGAGCCTGCACCCCGCACCCCCAACCCTCTCCCCCAGCCCTGAGCCCCCTCCAGCACCAAAGCTCCCTCCCAGAGCTTGCACCCCGCAACCCCTCCTGCAGCCTTACCCCCTGCCGCAGGCTCAGCCCAGCGGCCCTTCCACACGCTGAACCCCTTGACCCCAGCCCAGATCCAGGGCAGGGCAGGGCAAGGGTGTTTGGGTTTCTGTGATTAGACAGTTGGCAACCCTAGCCCCAGTGCAGTGCCAGGGGATCTGTGCTGCAGAGTGGGATGTATGTGGGAGGGGGCTCAGTATGGAGTGCTCCCCCGAATGCAGTGCTGGGGTGTACATGTGGGGGCTCAGTAGGAGACACTTCCTCCCCCTTACAGGCAGAGATGACCCCAATGCAGTGCCAGGGGTCTGTGCTGCAGAACAGCGGCGGGGTTTATTATGGGGGGCTCCCCACACACAGGCAGTGCCAGCCCCAGTGGGCCTGCACAGCAGACAGCATGGTGAGGAAAGTTTGTGGGTAACACTGGGCAGAGCTGTTTATCGGGAGGTCACAGCAGGGCAGGGATAGAGCAAGCCCTAGGGGAAAGGTTTAAGGGGAGAGTTTCGAAGTGGGGAGAGTTTTGAAGGGGAAAGGCCCCCCCGCCCAGGTGACGGCCCTATGTCCCCCATCACATGTCCATGATCATCCCCCTGGCTTGCACCCCACGCGTGGCTTGGCTAAGAGCCTGTTCTCCCTCACTGACCGGGGCTGCATGACCCCAGCCCCACGGGGCAGCGAGCGGGGTTATAACAGCTGCTCCCCTCCCCCAGGGAGGCAGCAGCAGTGCACAGGGTGATTAATCAGCAGGTGGTTTATTGAGCCCCTGGGAGGTTGTTGCAGACACAGGGAGTGACTAGGGGTGATGGGATGGGGAACCTGGGCATGTCAGAGGCCCTTAGAGAAGAGGCTGTTCCTGCTCGAGCACCTGTGACCCCTGAAGGCTCCGTGCATGGATGGAGCCTGTGCTCCCATCCCCCAGTCCCATGGGCTCAATGGATGGATGGGGTCGGTGTCTCACCCCTGCCTGCCCGCCCAGCTCTGGGTTCCCCTCTCCCCACCAGCGCAAGCCCCTCACTGGAAGTGCTGCAGGAAGGAGGCCCAGAGGGAGCCCCTGCAGGTCCTCAGCGTAGGGGTGCAGGTTGCGATGGACGTGCTGCACGCCATGGCTCAGGCTCCCCTGCAGCTTCTGCATGTAGGGCTCCAGCCCCTGCTGGAACTCCTGCACGGGCTGCTGCAGCCGCTTGCTCAGCTCCTGGGCGAAGGGACCCAGCTGGCTTCGCAGCTTCTCCACGCTCTGCTGCAGCTTCTCGCTCAGCTCCTGGGTGCAGGCCGCCACGCTGTGGTGCGGGGTCTCAGCACGCTGCTCTGCCTGCTCCAGCAGCCCCTCGGCGTAGGGCGCCGGCCCAGCCTGCAAGTCCTCCACGCTCCTCTGCCCCTTCCACTGCAATCTTCTGCACCAGCTGCTCTGTGCCCTTGCTCGGCTTGGCCACCAGCTCCTGGGCCACAAGGGGCAGCTGCTTCTGCAGCTCTGTGCCATAGTTGTTGGCAGCCGCCAGGCTGTGGCTGATGCAGCTGCTGTGGGGACGGGTGAGCAGATGAGAAGGGAATGGGGGATGTGGGGCCTCTGCTGCTAGGGGGCTCCGGGTCCAATCCGGCCCCAGGCGGGGGGGCCTGGCTGGCTCAGAGGGGTGGGGAATGAGACACGGGGCCCTTCCCCTCTATGGGGCTCTGGGTCCGATCCGGCCCCAGGCAGGGGGGCCTGGCTGGCTCAGAGGAGTTGCCGGGTGGGGACATGGGATACGGGGCCCTGTCATCCTGGACATGGGCTCAGTTCTGACTCAGAGAGCAGAGCAGCTGCTGCTGAATACCCAGTGTCCTGGGGGTCTCCTAGCCAGGCTCGATCCCGGTGAGGGCCAGGGGTTTGCTGAGCCCAGAAGCCAAGGTGGGGGGTGCAGTCAAGGGGCAACTAACCTCCCCCATCCGCTCTGGGTCCATGGGGAGGATGGGAGGCTCCCAGCCCTCAAGGTAGGGCCCCCACCCCACAATCAGTGCCAGTTTCTCACTTGATCTCCTGGCCCAGCTCAGATTTACGGATCAGCTCCATGGTTTTCTCGGTGGAACTGGTGGCTTTGGCCACATACTCCCAGAAGGCTTTGCAGACCTGCTCCAACCTCGGTGTGGGCTCATCGCTGAGGAGAGAGGCCTGGCTGCCTGTGGGGTGACAGAAATCCCCAGCAAGACCCTGTCACTAGAGGCCGCAGACCCCGCCCTGGAGAGACTCAGAGAAGGGACTCGACAGAGCTCCCTTTCTCTGGAAGGAGGGGCTGGTGTTACAACTCTGGGCTGGGGCTCAGGATTCCTGGGGCCAATGCCAGGCTCTGCAATCGACTCCCTGTGTGGCTTTATGAGAGTCACTTTAGGAAATTTTCAGGTTCTTATTGGAAATAAGGAGCCCCCACTGTGCCAGGCACTGCCCAGACCCCAACCAAGCCTGGGGCTTCCCACTGTGCCGGATGCTGAACACACACAGAGTGAGAGACGGCCCCTGCCCCGAAGAGCTGCCCTAATAGAGAAAGGCAGGATTAGTCTCCGTATTTTACAGATGGGAGCTGAGGTCCAGAGATTTTCAGGGGCATCTCCAGGGCTACCCAGGGAGTCTGCAGCAGAGCAGGGAACTGAACCAAGAAGTCCTGAGCCCCAGCTCAGCGTATTTACCACAAGTCTCAGCTCCCCCTTGTAACGCTGCCAATTCTCTACCTGCGTGCATGTGTGTTCTAGGTGTGTCTGTGGGCTCGAGGCCGCTGTGCAACTAAGTATACGGTCCCAGGCAGAGGATCCCTCATGGGGCTTCCCCAGTGGGGCAGGGGCAGGCCTGCACCAAGATGCACTCACCTGCCAGGATAGCCAGCGTCAGGAGGAGGGTGAAAAGCTTCATGCTGGGAGCTTCCCTGACACCCCGGTGCGATGGAGGAAAGAGGCTTAGAGCAGAGCGGGAGCAGACTGGGATGGGGGTTCTTACGGCCCTGCCACCAGCACCTCCTGTCATGCATTAATCCTTGCACTGTCCCCCGTGTCACCAGGTCACGAGCTTTTTCTGCCATCCTAGTCCAGTGCTGGAGACAATTGCAAGGAACCCCTGGCTGCAGACCCCAGGCTCTGGCAGGAGGGGGAACAGTCAGTCCCAGGGGGCTGGTGGGCAGTTCATAATTGAACCAAAAGCTGTGCAGCCTTGATTAGAATCATTGGGGGGTTAATTGATCGTAGCTGGGTTTAGACACTGGCGGGGTGGGTCTTTCAAAAGGGTTGCTTTAAAATCTTTCCAGGGGCCTTCTCCCACCCAGCAGCTCCTTGTAAATCTGGGGTTACAAGGACCCAGAGGGAACCAACCCCCCTGCCTGGGGGTGAAAGCAGCTCTCTCTTTGCTGGGGTTTGCCTTGGGCACTACTGTGTTTTGACATATGGGGGATATGTTAAAATCAAAACCATTTACACCTGTGCAAAGGGCAAAATGATGTGACCTGGGATGGCAGCATTCTGCCCTTATGCAAACAACAGTGCGTGGTGAACTGGGCACTCAGACGCCAGGATGCCCAGAAACACAGCCCCTGATTAGGCACCAAAATAAGCGTCTGGCTTTTCAGAAGGGCCCATAGCATGCCAGGGGCTGAGCAGTTTGGGAGCCACAGCCCCTTGTCTTGCCAGTGCTGAAGAACAGGGAGGCTCTGCCCGGCCAGCCTGAGCCCCAGCTTGAGGTTGGAGGGACCCAGCCCACCACCAGGAGCCGTTCTCTGCACAAACCAACAGCATTTATATCCTGCCTGAGTCCAGCAGCGACTCCATGAGACCTGCACCAAGCAGACAAGCTGCTTAGCCCCTCTCCAAGCTGTGGCTGGCCTTACCTTGCTCTGCCGGCTGACAGGTCTCTGTCTTCTCCAGTAGGCCCTCCTGCCGCACCGCTCCTGGCATTTATAACCCAGGGACAGGCAATAACCACAGAGAATTCCCTCTTATCTCCTCTCAAGGCCTGGCCAGCCCCAGTGACACCATCCCTCCTGGCACAGGGCTGCAGGGGCAGTCAGTCAGAGTAGAGTGCTAAGGCGTGGGGCATATCTTTGCTAGGTTTGTAATTCAGGGCAACATCCTTGGAGCTCCATCCTGCTCCCAGACTGAGCCTAGCCTGGCTGTGGGAGTAGAGCAGCTGCCCCCAGCCAATTCATCCTGGGCCAGATTCTCTGCTGGTGTAAACTGGCCCAGCTCTACTGAGGTCAAATGTCCAACCAGAGAGAATGGGAATGACAGATCTTAAAGTACCATCATGCTTAAACCCACTGGTCCCCATTCCCAGCCCAGAGCCAGGCTGAGAACCCAGGAGTCCTGGCTCCCAACCCCCCCCCCCCCCCCCCCCGCAGTAACCACTAAATTCCATCAGCTGGTCTCCGGGTTGCATGGGGGCGGAGGGGGGAGAAGAATCATCACACAGTGGGGGCAGACTCCTAGCCTTTCCCATTGGCTTGTCATGCCCTTATATCCCCCTCCCACCCCAGCCAGCTCACCACCGCTCCCCTTCCCTCTCCTTCCTCACTCCACCCTCACCCCACCGGGGGACCTTATCACAAAGTGTCCTTTGGTTCCCTCTGGGCCCATCCACATCACCCTCCAATGTGGCAGTGATACAGCCTGGCCAGGCCAGAGTCCACCGGGCCCGGCTCAGCCAGTTCACAGGAGGGGCCAGCGCAGTGCCAAGGCTATGGCTCTGTGGCAGCATCGAGGCACGAAGGAGCAGGAATGGTTGATCCCGTTCCCCCTCTTCCTGGCCTGTGTCACAGTCTGGCCATGCATAGCATGTGGGCTGAGGCCCCACCCATTTCACTCAATTGCAGACAGGTTGGAGTCCCCCAAGCTCAGGGCCCTGGTACAAGTGTCTCCTCCTTCCCCCCATAAGCCCTGGCCACCCCTCTCCTGCTGCAGCACTGGCCCTGGCTTATCACAAACTGTCTGACCCAGCGCTGAGTCTCACTCAGTGACCCCAGTGGGGCCGGGGCCCAGCCATCCTCAGTAAGGGCTCAGCACATTCCACCCCCAGCCTGGAGCAGGGATACAGGGCTTTACCCGCCAGTAACCTCCCCGCACCTCCCACTCAGGTCACGGGGAGTCACAGCTGGGCTATATTCTCTCAGCTCAGTGGGTCAAAGTGCTGGCAGCAGCAGGGAGGAGCAATGCCGACCTGTGATGTGACTGGCTCTGGGGAGCTGAGCCAAGCCAGCAGTACAAGGAGAGAGACAGACATGGGGAGGGGGCGGGCTGCACAGCTGTCCTGTGCCCCTCTCACTTCCCTTTCCCGGCTCCGCCAAGAGGAGCGAGGCTGGCTGGTTACACAACCGGCGACGGGATGTGGTTCCTGGCCGACATGTGGGGTGACTGCTCTCCTGTCAGCATGTTTCCGCGCCCCTCCCAGAGGTACTCCCATCTGCTGCCTCCTTGGCCTTCCTGTCTGTGCCAGACAGCCCAGCTGCACTTTGTACCAAGGCAGCTCAGCCTGGCGTGGTACCAGGGCCAGCGGTGCTAGGGCCAGTTGTGGCTTTGCCTGCCACTGTGAGGGGCTTGGGCCGAGGGCCAGGCCCCTTGGCTGTAATTTAAGCAAACAGGGTTCAAAAAAGAACTAGATAAGCTCATGGAGGACAGGTCCATCGATGGCTATTAGCGAAGATGGGCAGGGATGGTGTTTGCCAGGAGCTGGAAATGGGCGGTGGGATGATCACTTGGCGATTCCTGGTTCTGTTCATTCCCTCTGGGGCACCTGGCACTGGCCACTGTCGGCAGACAGGACACTAGACTAGATGGACCTTTGCTCTGACCCAGTCTGGCTGCTCTTAGGACAGATGGACCAGAGGGGGCGGGGGGGAGGGAATGGAAAAGTGTCTTCTCATAGTTTCACTGTAGAACTCATTGCCAGAGGATGATTGAGGCCAAAAGCTTGGCATGCTCCCCAGATGGATGGGCTGGCCAGGGTTAGGCTAGTGCCTTCATTTCGGCAGGAATATAAATCTGCCTGATTCCAGGGTCAAGCCAATTTCTAGTGGGGTCAGGATGACACCTGCACTGGGGGCTGAGTATCCCACGTAGCGCTTGCAGGGCTCTCACCCTTCTCTGGAACTGGCGGCTCTTGTGGCCAGGCTAGCTGGGTCCTGGCTTTGCTTCTCCAGTACTTGGAGTCTTTAAAATGGTGAGGGGGTGCCAGTCACTGACCTGGCTGCAAGAGCAGCTGCAGGGTGAGAAGAAAAGGAGTACTTGTGGCACCTCAGAGACTAACAAATTTATTTGAGCATAAGCTTTTGTGAGCTTCAGCTCACTTCATCGGATGCATGCAATGGAAAATACAGTGGGGATATTTATATACACAGAAAACATTAAACAATGGGTGTTACCATACACACTGTAACAAGAGCGATCAGGTAAGGTGAGCTATTACCAGTAGGAGAGCTGGGGGAGAACCTTTTGTAGTGATAATCAAGGTGGGCCATTTCCAGCAGTTGACAAGAACATGTGAGGAATGGGGTGGGGCAGAATAAACATGGGGAAATAGTTTTACTTTGTGTAATGACCCATCCACCCCCTGTCTTTATTCAAGCCTAAGTTAATTGTATCCAGTTTGCAAATTAATTCCAATTCAGCAGTCTCTCCTTGGAGTCTGGTTTTGAAGTTTTGTTGTTGAAGAATTGCCTTTAGCAAAGCTTTTGATACTGGCTCAGTTTTTGAATGTTATAATTCTTGACGTCTGATTTGTGTCCATTTATACTTTTACGTAGAGACTGTCCGGTTTGACCAATGTACATGGCAGAGGGGCATTGCTGGCACATATCACATTGGTAGATGTGCAGGTGAATGACCCTCTGATAGTGTGGCTGATGTGATTAGGCCCTACCATCATAGGTTAGGCCCTACCATCACAGGGCCTAATCACATCAGCCACACTATCAGAGGGTCGTTCACCTGCACATCTACCAATGTGATATGTGCCATCATGTGCCAGCAATGCCCCTCTGCCATGTACATTGGTCAAACCGGACAGTCTCTACGTAAAAGAATAAATGGACACAAATCAGACGTCAAGAATTATAACATTCAAAAACCAGTTGGAGAACACTTCAATCTCTTTGGTCACTCGATTACAGACCTAGAAGTGGCAATTCTTCAACAACAAAACTTCAAAACCAGACTCCAACGCGAGACTGCTGAATTGGAATTAATTTGCAAACTGGATACAATTAACTTAGGCTTGAATAAAGACAGGGGTGGATGGGTCATTACACAAAGTAAAAGTATTTCCCCATGTTTATTCCACCCCACCCCATTCCTTATATTTTCTTGTCAATGGCTGGAAATGGCCCACCTTGATTATCCCTACAAAAGGTCCCCCCCCCACCCTCACCCCCCAGCTCTCCTGCTGGTAATAGCTCACCTTACCCGATCGCTTTTGTTACAGCTTTCAGAGTAACAGCCGTGTTAGTCTGTATTCGCAAAAAGAAAAGGAGTACTTGTGGCACCTTAGTTAGTCTCTAAGGTGCCACAAGTACTCCTTTTCTTTTGTTACAGCATGTATAGTAACACCCATTGTTTCATGTTCTCTGTGTATATAAATCTCCCCACTGTATTTTCCACTGAATGCATCCGATGAAGTGAGCTGAAGCTCATGAAAGGTCATGCTCAAATAAATTTGTTAGTCTCTAAGGTGCCACAAGTCCTCCTTTTCTTTTTGCGGATACAGACTAACACGGCTGCTACTCTGAAACCTGTAGGGTGGAAGTTCTGCAGCCTGGGTTAGCCAGTCCTTTCTGGCCGCGACAGCTGGGAATTCCCACATTTTGCTATGCAAAAGGCCGGATTTTAGGTGTGCAGCACCCAGCCTGCTGAGAGAGCCCTTTGAAAAGTCTGGCCAGACCTCAGGCCCTGTGGGACAGCCCAGTAAAAAGTCATAACGCCCATTCAACCTAGTCCTGCTGCGGAAGTCCTGCCTTGTGCGACTTGTCGTTGCTGCAGGGCCCGGCAGGGCTGTGTAGCTCCCAGGCTGCTCTGTACCCCGAGCCTGACTGCTCCCTGACAGCAGGGGCCCTTCCAAAGCTGGTGAGTGGTCAGACACTGGCATTTGCAGGAGAGTGTGTGGAGGGACTCTTGGGGTGACCACCAATCAGGCCTGACATTGGTCAGGGCCATCCGCTCACACACCATGCCTCCGCCTCCATGCCCCTCTGCACCCAATTCTGGGGTGGGGACAGGCCACAGTCTCACCTTGTGACAGGAAGGGGAGTAGGAAGCCAGTGGGGGGAGATGCAATCGGAGCACCAGGGCAGGTCTTGGGAATGATTGTACACGAAAGCCCTGGCCCTTGTGCTGCCACTTACCTGGCTGCCGAGAGCTACTGGCAGGATGTGCCAGGACTTGGGAGAGGGGGCCTGGAAGTTCAAGGCAGCAGCTCAGCCTTCCTCACCATTCTGATGGCAAAACATCTCTACACGGCTCCAGGAGCACCGCTCCTTGCACAATTCTGGAGGGAGAAGAGGGTGAATCTTTGCTGCCTGCAGCAACCTGTCCCTAATCCCTGCGCTAACGTGGTACCATTCCTGTGGCAGGAGGACTGCAGCACTCCTATCATTCGCTCCAACAGCTGGGTAGGGGAGTCTGAACACCTCATGCCAGGAAAAGGGGTTTGATTAAATAAATTTTAAAAAATTCCTTGTAATAAAATCCTGCTCCTGAGCCCATTGTGCAGGGACCCCAGGCTGCAGGGGCCCTGGTCTCCATGTGGTTCAATCCCCCATCACCAGACTCCCCCTTATCCTCTGCACCCCTCCATTCCTAGCACTATCTGATTGTCTACACCATCCATCCAACCCATCAGGCTCCTTCCCTTCCCCTCTCAGGGACAATGTCTGGTCAATGCAGAACTGTGCTAGCCCCAGGAGATGGTGAGAAAGCCCCGAGCTATGGAGCAGCCTGGCCTCAGGACAGACATGGCTGATACAAACCCAGGGCTCAATCCCAAATGGCAGCACGTGACCCTTGCTGGAGGGTGGCTCTTACCTGCCCCAACAGAGCCAAGGGTCAGTGCTTTTCGCTCACTAGCAACAGGTGAATAGCTTGCCCTGCCAATAACACCTCCCAGCCCCACCACTGGGGTGCACGGTCCCATCACACAAACCCTCTGCTCTCCACATTCCTGTGCACCAGCCCTATTGCCACATAGCCAGTCCAAACAGGCGCATTGACCTGCCAGCACGAGAACCCCTGCATAACCCAGGCAGGGTGCTTCCCGCCCAGCAACGCCAGCACCTGGCCAACCCCACCTGGCTCACACTCACACGCTGCTGCCGTCTGGATTCAGGAGAATCCCCCAACCCCGGTGAGTCTGTGCAAGGGTGAATTGCTCTAGCCTCTCTCTCTCCCAGCTCCAGGCCCTCGCCCTGCCAGGGAGCCTGGACAGCCCTCTGCTGGCCAAACCCCTGGCCTCGCCTCAATTCTAGCCCAGCCTTCTCCTTGCAGAACTCCACAGCCCCTCGCTGGGGGCCGCTGGCCTAGCTCTCAGCTTGTTCGGGGGGGCTCTTCTCCAACCCCTCACTGCTTCAGTCCCACCCTATGGGCAGCATGAGCACCAGAATTGGACATGGTGGCCAGTATCAGTCCCATTGATGCCCTGCCCCTAGTCACCAGGACCATGTCCCGATACCTGCGTTCACGATTAGCCAGGGTATGTGCGCTCCCAGACAGGTTTCCACAAGGATCCCTGCCGTGGGGCACTGGGGCCAGAAATGCCAGCCTTCGGGCCTCCAAAAAGGACACTGGAGCTGGTCCCCACCCCTTGAGCTTCCTCTCCAAACTACCACCCCCTCAGATCTCAATCTCCTCTCCTCCCCCACACTCCCCCTTCACACTCCCTGACTAGGCTCCCCCCAACCCAGGCTCTCTTTATCACCCCCTGTCCCACCCCCACTTCCCCCTCAGCTTTATTCATTGACAGATCCACGCTCTGCTCCTCCTCAGAGCCATTTCTCAAGGGGTTTCGGGGGCTCATACTCAGCAACCCCACCCGCACGGGAGGGAGAGGTCTCCAGCAGTGCTTCACTGCCCCCTTCGTGAGACAGAAGCAGTTGAGGACGGTGCCCAGTGCTGGGGGGTTTATTCAGACAGGACATTTCCAACATCATGGGGGGAAGGGAGGTGTTTTGAGGGTCTCTGTAAAAGATCCTTCAGTTCCCATAACTTATAAACATGATTTACACGCAGAGTCTCTAACGGCGGGGCGGAGGAACCCCCAAATCCACCGCTCCTCCAGGTGCTGCTGGGACCCCCCCAAACCGTTGCTCCTCCTAGTGCTGCTGGGAGGGGAGGGGGTTGCTGGGGATCCCCCAATCTGCTGCTCCTCCTAGTGCTGCTGGGGGGGACCCCCCATCCGCTGCTCCTCCTGGTGCTGCTGGGGGGGGGGGGCGTGCGGCTGCTGGGGATTCTCCCCCCCCCAATCCACTGCTCCTCCAGGTGCTGCTCGGGGGCTGACAGGACCCCTCCCTCAAAGCGCTGGTCTTCCTCACAGTGCTGCTGGGTGGGGATGGGATGCAGGCAGGGCCCCCCAAACTGCTGCTCCTCCTGCTGGGGCGGGGCTGTGTGTGTGCGCATAGACAGACCCCCAATCCGTGGTGGGTGCAGAGAGCGCTCAATAGGTCCCTTGTGGCTCTTCAGATCAGTGTAGGCTGGGAGGGGAAGGGCCGGGGAGGCCTGAACAGGGGACCTAGGGTGCAGCAGCCAGAGAGGTTGTGGCCCCATCATCCCAGGGGTAGAGTCTGCCCCACAGCTCTCTGAGGTGTGAGGTATGAGGCTGCAAAGCCACTGGTACCCCAGCGATCCAAGGGCACGAAGGGAGGGGGTGTAATTGGTGCAGAGAGAGAGAGAGAGAGAGAGAGAGAGAGAGAATCTCCCCACAGCTGCACAGAGATGTGGGGGGTTTGGTGAGGGATCCAGCCCCTCCTGGCAGACAGTTGCAGGGTCAGTGCACCCCCACCAGCTGGGACAATCCATTCCCGAGGGGATCCACCAAGCCCCGATCCCCCCTCAGTGCATCAGGCCAAGCGACCCCACCCCCAGGACGGAGTCAGTCCCTCTCCCATTGCGCCAGAAGTAGGACAGTTCCTGATGTCACAGTGCCCCCTGGTGAGGAAGAATGTCAGCACAGGGTATCAGGCTGAAGAGGGCATTTTACACCCTTGGTGGGGGGTTATCCTGTCACTGGGTTCCCACTCATCCTCCCTACCTGGTGCCCCAGGACAGCCCCCAACCCCAAATCCAAGCCATGGGAATAGAGGGGACACTAGGTCCCCTCCCGGAAGCAGGGAGGGTCGCACCTCCACCCCCCCTCAGGGGCTGCTAGGATATGGCGGCCAGGAGAGGCAGGGGGCAGGCCAGACACCTCCTGAGGGGCCCAGCAGCCACTGACCCTGCACCAGCCAGCTCTCCATTTTCCAGCAGCCCTTGGGGACAGAGTGTCGAACCTTGTGTTTGGGGCTGAGCAGCCCCCAGTGACCTGTCCCGAGGGGCAGACAAGGTGACTGGAACCCAAATGTGACAGTGCTAGAGCCGCCATGCTAAGGGGCTCGCCCTGGGGATCAGATCCCTGGGCTCTGTCAGGACCTACCCCATGGCACCTGCAGTGGCCCTCTGGGGAGGAGCCTGCTTGGGGCAGTGAAGGGGCTGGAGCCCCGCACTCCAGGGCTTAACTGGGCAGCACCAGCATGGATGGGTGGGGCAAAGGGTCCCAGGGCAGCTCAAACCGCATGGCAGTCTGGGCTGGGGGACACTGGAATTGGGGTGGGGGAGGGCTGGTGGAAGAGGAGGAGAGGGCTCTAGCCAATGGTGAGGCCGAAGCCACACTGGAACTTGTTCTTGCGGTGGTTCAGGAAGGCCCCCATGGCCAGCGTCAGGGGCAGCGGCAGCAGCTTCTTCTCCAACGCCGCACCCACGATCCAATTACTGTCCACAGAGCCTGCGGCAGACAGCAGGGTTAGTGGCACTGGGAGGGGCTGGGGCGCAGAGGGGAAGGGCGGCCTGGGGCTGCCGTACCTTTGAAGAGCAGGTTGGCCTTGGGCAAGTCAAGCTGGTAGCCAAAGGAGACGCTAGTGTCCTGCATGCGCGTGCTGGCCTCGAACTCCACGCCCACCTGCAGCTGAGGGGAGCAGGGTTAGTCTGGTGAGCAGAGCTGCCAATCGCCCGGTAGGACCCCAGCCCCCCGGCTTCCACCCCTGCCAATGTGATCCCACCCTCCCCGAACACTATCCCCGACCACCCACTCACAACGTAATCCCAGTCCCCACCACCCAAACCCAGCCCCCAGCCTTCCCCAATGGGATGGCAGCCTCCAGGTTTGCAGGCAATTGGGAGCAGCATAACTGTTCCTGGGGCAGGACACCGCCCACTCCTTCGCCTCTCCAGGCTCTCAGCTGTGCACCCCAGCACATCTCCTATACATAGCTCGCCACTCACGTCACCTGCCCCTACACCTTGCTCCCAGTCTGGGAGCCAAAGCCCCTGCCCTCATGTCAGAGGGGGAGCCTGAAGGGAATGTGGGTCTCTGAGCGCCACATACCTGGTCATTGGCTTTATGGTAGTAGGTTGCATGGGCCCCGGCTTGCCCCACCGTCAAGGTCCCAATCCAGTTAGGTGCTGTCAGGAGAAGGGAAGAGTGGGTGAGTGTCCGAGTAGGGCCCCCACCAAAGCCCTAAGCTAGCGAAGAGAACCCAGGAGTCTCAACTCCCAGCCCCCCTGCTCTAACCCATTAAACCCCACTCCCCTGCTGCAGCTAGGCGTATAACCCAGAAGTCCTGGCTGCTGTCTGTGTCCTGCCCCAGTTCCCCGAGTACCTGTATATTTCCCAGCCAGAGACATGACTGTGCCCTCCTCTCCTGGCCGGCGGTGATAGACCAGCTCGCCGCCCAGCGCCAGGCAGGGTGTGATGCTCTGCAGGTAATGGGCTACCAGGATCCCTGTGAAAAGAGACTGGTCAGCTGGGGCTGGGCCCAGGGGGTTACGAGGGGCAGGGTTCAGACTAGTGGTGATGGTAGGCAGGGGCCAGGTTGGGGAAGTGGAGGTGGCAGGGGCTGGGAATGGAGAAGGGGAGGCTAGGGTCAAGCTGGTGGGGGACTTCAGAGACAAGGTGGAATTTCAGGGCAGGAGCTTCAGAGGTGGGAACGGGGCTTTCACCTGAGCCCACCAGGATGTCGGGGTTTCCCAGCGTCACAGCCGCCGTGAAATCCTCCCCCCGATACTCTCCATCCACCTGCCAGTTCACGAACTTGGACTGCTGCGTCTGGAATGAGAGTGTGGGGACATGGCAAGACTGGGGCGACCCCCAGGAGGCAAACATCCCCCAGAGACGGATTTACCATGAAACAAACAGTGCGGTGGCTTGGGGCCCCCAAAATGCAGGACAAATCTCATCTGACAACCTGCCCCTGAGTCCTGGCTGGCAGCGCAGCAGGGCTCAGGCAGGCTGCCTGTATTCTGTGGCCGGTGGCCCCACGCCGCTCCCAGAAGCAGCTGGCAAATCTCTGCGTGTCCCTGGCAGGGGGGAGGTGGCTCTGCGCCCTACCCCCACCCCAGGCAGCGCACAGAGACCCACTGCCCTCCTCCCCCCAAGGGGCGCAGAGACTTGCCAGCAGCAGCACAGCGCTGCCTCCCTCCCTCCCTCCACGCCGCGCCGCTCCTGGAAGCAGCCGGCATATCCCTGTGGTCCTGGGGTTTGTGTGTGTGGGCGTCTCTGCGCATTGCCCCTGCCCCGAGCGCTGACTCCGCAGCTCCCATTGGCTAGGAACTATGGCCAATGGGAGCTGCGGGGGCGGCACCTGCAGGCAGTGGTGCACAGAGACCCCCTGACCCCCCTGCCTAGAAGCCGCTGCCAGAGGGGTGTGCTAGTCGGTTTGGGAGCCGCGCCGCCCCCCTGACCCCTCCCGCATCCCAACCCCCTGCCCAGAGCCTGCACTCAGCACCCAAACTCCCTCCCAGAGCCCAATCCCCATGACCCCTCCTGCACCCCAACCAAGATACCTTACTATTTTCATTTACTTCGTATTACTTATAATATAGGAAAAGGATGAATAAAAAAAGAATGAAAAATGGGAGGGGGGGAGAGATAAGAGAGAATGTTCTTTTTCTTGGCTGGGTCCCAAGGTGGGGCCCCTGAAAATGAAGCTGTGCACAAGGCCCCACCAACTCTAAATCCGCCACTGACATCCCTGCTACCTTTTACCAGGTAACACCACTACCTTAAACTGTGAAGGAGCAGCCACACTGCACTCCCCTCCCCAGCCGGGACTCTGACAGGGGTATACACAGAAGCTCTGATCCCCCCCACAAAGGGATGGGTTGAGAGAAGGACTTGCAGGGGGACATACACAGATGCTGACACCCCCACCACCCTGCCCCCTGCAAAGGAGAGGACTGAGAGAAAGACCTGCGGGGGAAGGGGGTGGGAGAAAAGAATACATTGATGCTCTGACACACGCGCACCCTACGAAGGAGCAGGCTGAGATAAGGACCCACAGGGTGGGGTGGGGGAATACACAGATGCTCTGACATACACACACACACACAAACACACGTGAAGGAGAGGGCTGAGAGAAGAACCCGCGGTGCACAACATACCTGGAAGGCCACCTTAGAGCGCAGCCGGGTCGAGAGCTGGTGGATGATTTGGGCGTTGAGGCTGCCGCTGTTGTCCATGTCGCCCACCAGCACCGGGAAGGCCTGAAAGGGGCATGAGGGGTGAAATCCAGCCGAGTAACATCCCCTCCCCCATATCAGGGCAACAGCATCCCTCTGCCCCACCCCCACCCAGAGAAGCCTGCCTCACCGCAAACTTCCCCACTTTCTGAATTGACAGCTCCAACCCCAATGTCCAGATTAACAACTTTCCCCGCAAACACACACTGCCCCTCTCCCACCATCAGAGGTGACTCCTCAGCGCTGGCTTCCAGCCGGCTAAGTCCATCCCCCCCGCACTCACCTCTGTGGGGCTGAGCTGCTTGGTGCCCACGTAGGTGACCCCGAAGTGGTAATTGGAGTCGCCAACAGTGCTGAGGGCAACGCTGTGATTCACCTGGGGAGAGCAGGCAGAGTAAGCAGGGCCCACCAAATCCTGCGTCTTGGCTAGTGGTTCTCAACCAGGGGTCTGGGGCCCACTGGGGCGCCGCGAGCAGATTTCAGGGTGTCCGCCAAGCAGGGCCGGCATTAGACTTGTTGAGGCCCGGGGCTGAAGCCAAAGCCTGAGCAACTTGGCTGCACGGGGCCCCCTGTGGCTCGGGACCCAGGACAACTGCCCTGCTTGCTACCCCCAACACTGGCCCTGACTTTTATATGCAGAAAACCAGTTGTGGCACAGACGGGCCATGGAATTTTTATAGCCTGTTGGGGGGGGCCTCAGAAACAGAAAAGTTGAGAACCCCTACACGAGATGACCCTTGCAGTCCCTTCTAGCCACATGGTTCTATGCCCGCAGCGAGAGGGGAAGGGCAGCCCAGGGGCACTGGCATTGGAGACCCGGGTTCAGGTCCCTAAAGTGACTGCATCTCTCTGGGCCTTGGCTCCCATCTCACATGCGGACAGTCACCTTGCCTGCGTCCCAGGAAGCTTGGGGATGAATGCATTAGACTGCAAAGAGTCAGACACAGTGGTGATGGATGTCAGATAAGTATTTCAGACAGACAGCACCAACCCACAGCCTCACCCAGCCCCATACGCGACCCATAGGATCAGGAGGTTCAGGGTCACGTGCCCCCACCACATTTACTGCTTGGCTTGTAGAGAATGCTCAGTAACACTGCTGAAGCCAGCTGCCCTCAATCTGCGCACACGCCCCCCCACCCCCCAGCAGGCATGTCTCTGCCCAGCCTGCTCAGCCCCCACGTTCCCCCTGAGCTACAGCCTCACCCCACTCCACCCCAAACCCTGCTTCACCAGAGGGCATAGCCCTTACCTGGAAATGGTTGCTAAGACCTTTATTCACTGTCAGTTTCACACCCTCCATCTGGATAGGGAACAATTCTGGGGAAGAGACAGCAACAGTCAGCACTGAGCCCATCCAGCCCAGCATGCGTTCACCCCATGGGCCCCTCCAGCCTGTTGGTAACTCCATTCCCCCAATCAGACCCCTGGGCTGTCCAGCCTGGTACCCCGCTCCCCCAGGGACCTGTCTACCTGGCTGTGTACTGAGGTTCCCCCATGCTGTGCTCCCAACCTCTGCACTTGGGGTGACACTCCTTGAAGGTGTCAGGACTGAGGTGTGTGTGTGTGTGTGGGGGGTGTATGGACAGTGGGTGCTAGGCTTTCACCTTTGCACTTGCGGTGACATTCCTCAAAGGTGCCAGGGTTGGGCAGCCGATCCCCCTTCTCCTCCAGCCGCTCCTGCGCAGGGGGGCCCAGCCCACTGACGGGGGGCATGGTGAAGCCAGGCGGCACTGACACCAGCCCAGAGCCAGGACTCGGCATGGTGGGGGAGGGTGTCGGGGAGCTGGCAGCCAGTACGTTACCCATGGTGGGGGGCTGTGGAGAGCAGAACAGATAGCAGTGTTGAGAAGGGGTGGGCGGCTCCAGATACCTCCCAATATACCCCCCATGCCCTGAATATCCCACAATCCATACCACCCCATCTATCCAGGATATGCACCCCACAGTGATACCTCCCACAGGCTCCCCTGATACTGGTCTCCAACAGACCCCAAATAGCCCCAGGTCCATCTGTCCCCCAGTCCTCCAGTGACCCCCACCCTCCAATACTCCCTCCTGAGACTGACAACCTCAATAACCCCCCCACAACAGGATCCACCTGCCTGCAATACCGCCAAGCTCCAAGTACATCTGCCACAATGCCCCTCTTGACACTGGCTCCCCACAGCTCACTTAATGCACCCTAACCCAGTGGGGTCTGACTATTACAACATCCCAATTCCCCTGATGGGTGTACCTACCCCACTAACAACCCATCCCTTCTGATACCCCCTCGTGTGCTCCAAGAGCTACCTGCCCCCCCAGATACCTGCCACTGCCAGGGTCCACCTGCCTCAACAGTGACCCCACCAGCCCAGCGCCCCTCAATCCCACCCGTCCCCATGCCCCTGATACCGCCCCCCCACACCCATCGACCCCCGCCCCGATCCCCCCCCACACCCCAATCGAGCCCCCCGCCCCGACCCCCCCCACACACCCCCACCGACCCCCCCATACCCCTACCGCTCCCCCGCACACACTCCCACACACCCCCAACGACCCCCCCCACACCCCTACCGCCCCCCCCGCACACACCCCCACCGACCCCCCCCGCCCCGATCCTCCCCACACACCCTCACCAACCCACAACCCCCCTCCCCGAACCCCTCCACACACCCCCACCGACCCCCCGCCCCGATCCCCTCCACACACACCCCCGCCCCGATCCCCCCCCCACACCTCCACCGACCCCCCTCACCGACCCCACACACACCCCCACCGACCCCCCGCCCCGATCCTCCCCACACCCCCACCGACCCCACCGCCCCGATCCCCTCCACACACACCCCCGCCCCGATCCTCCCCACACCCCCACCGACCCCCCCGCCCCGATCCCCTCCACACACACCCCCGCCCCGATCCTCCCCACACACCCCCACCGACCCCCCCACCCCGATCCTCCCCACACACCCACCGACCCCCCCGCCCCGATCCTCCCCACACCCCCACCGACCCCCCCGCCCCGATCCCCTCCACACACACCCCCGCCCCGATCCCCCCCACACACCCCCACCGACCCCCCCACCCCGATCCTCCCCACACACCCACCGACCCCCCTCACCGACCCCCCACCGACCCCCCCGCCCCGATCCTCCCCACACACCCACCGACCCCCCCCGCCCCGATCCTCCCCACACACCCACCGACCCCCCCGCCCCGATCCTCCCCACACCCCCACCGACCCCCCCGCCCCGATCCCCTCCACACACACCCCCGCCCCGATCCCCCCCACCGACCCCCCCACCCCGATCCTCCCCACACACCCACCGACCCCCCTCACCGACCCCCCACCGACCCCCCCGCCCCGATCCTCCCCACACACCCACCGACCCCCCTCACCGACCCCCCACCGACCCCCCCGCCCCGATCCTCCCCACACACCCACCGACCCCCCCCGCCCCGACCCCAATCGAGGCCCCCGCCCCGATCCCCCTCCGGTACCTTCCCGTGGGCCACCTATCCCGCCACCGCCCCTCCAGCGCCCGCCTGTCCCGATACCCGCCAGTCCCGCCTGGCCCCAGACTCACGAGGCGGCGGCGGCAGCAGCGGCAGCCGGAGCCGGGAGACACCCGAACCCGCCTGCACCGCAGCCTCAGCTCCGCCCCCTCCACGCCGCCATTGGCCAGCGCCGACCGCGACTCCGCCCCTTCTGCCTCTATCGAGTATATCCATTGGCTAAGGGTAGAGAAAGCTCCGCCTACTTCCGGGGTTCCCTGACCTCATGGGCTGTTGCCCCTCCATGTCCCGCCTGTTCCGGCGTATGGAGGATCGTCATTGGGTAGAGTCTCCACGGACCCCGCCCCTATGAGCCATCGCTATTGGACAGACCTGCGTATGACCCGCCCCTCTCCGCGATACCACATCTATTGGCCACTGTGTCACCGTGCCTCGCCCCTTTCCCATGCCGCCTTCCCGTTGGCCGGAGGCGAGGCCAGGCCCAGGAGCTGCTGCTGATTGGCCGCCCTCCCAGAGGCGGGGCCCGAGGGCAGCAAGTTCGGTTGCACGGTGCGGCCGCAAGGTCAGAGCTGTGGCATGGTCCCGGCATGCACCGCGGCAGCCATAGAGTCTGCGGGGGCGCGTGTGCTGTGGCGTCGCCATTTTGGAGGCGGAGCCAGATACCAACCCCGCCCCCCCGAGGGTGGGGTTTCCAGCCCCCCCACAGGTATGGGGGTCGGGAGCGAGGGAACCTGCCGGGGCCTGGATCCCAGTGTCCGCCCCAGAGGCTGGCGGTGTCCAGGCCCCCCCCAGCGCGTGGCAGCGCCCAGCCCCCCCCCCAGAAAATGTCAGTGCCCAGCCCCGCCCCCACTGCGTGGCAGCACCCAGCCCCCCCAGATGTCAGTTTCTTCCCCCCCGAGAAAATGTCAGTGCCCCCCCAGCGCGTGGCAGCGCCCAGCCCCGGCACAGGGCACAGGATGTTCCTGGCGGGTGCTCCAGGGGGATGCTGGGCCTGAGCCTCGCCCCCACCCCTCCCGCGCCACGGGTGGCAGTTTCAAGGCCCTCCCCAGTGCTCTCCCCCACTCCCAAGGCAGCAGCTCTTGCAGCTGTTCCCATCCCCAGAGGGAGACATGCCACCAGCTCTGGTTTAGAAACATTTATTTTAAGAAACAGCAAATACAAAAAACAAATCCCCAACCCAGACCCAGTCGCTCAGTGGCGGGTCCGAAGGCACCAGGGCAGCAGCTAAAGCCCCAGACCCAGACCCAGACCCGGTCGCTCAGGAGCGGGTCCGAAGGCACCAGGGCAGCAGCTAAAGCCCCAGACCCAGACCCAGTCGCTCAGTGGCGGGTCCGAAGGCACCAGGGCAGCAGCTAAAGCCCCAGACCCGGTCGCTCAGGAGCGGGTCCGAAGGCACCAGGGCAGCAGCTAAAGCCCCAGACCCAGTCGCTCAGGAGCAGGTCCGAAGGCACCAGGGCAGCAGCTAAAGCCCCAGACCCAGACCCAGTCGCTCAGTGGCGGGTCCGAAGGCACCAGGGCAGCAGCTAAAGCCCCAGACCCAGTCGCTCAGGAGCGGGTCCGAAGGCACCAGGGCAGCAGCTAAAGCCCCAGACCCAGTCGCTCAGTGGCGGGTCCGAAGGCACCAGGGCAGCAGCTAAAGCCCCAGACCCAGTCGCTCAGGAGCGGGTCCGAAGGCACCAGGGCAGCAGCTAAAGCCCCAGACCCAGTCGCTCAGGAGCGGGTCCGAAGGCACCAGGGCAGCAGCTAAAGCCCCAGACCCAGTCGCTCAGGAGCGGGTCCGAAGGCACCAGGGCAGCAGCTAAAGCCCCAGACCCAGTCGCTCAGGAGCGGGTCCGAAGGCACCAGGGCAGCAGCTAAAGCCCCAGACCCAGTCGCTCAGGAGCGGGTCCGAAGGCACCAGGGCAGCAGCTAAAGCCCCAGACCCAGTCGCTCAGGAGCGGGTCCGAAGGCACCAGGGCAGCAGCTAAAGCCCCAGCCCCAGACCCAGTCGCTCAGTAGTGGTTCCGAAGGCACTAATCACCCTGTTCACTCAGGATGTCTGCAAAGGCACAAAGAGAAGTTGCTAACCCCCCATCTTTAATTTGACACCCGTGGGGAGGGAGAAAGAAGCAGCAGCAGAGGTGGATTTATTTAGAGACCAATCAAGTTAGTAACACAAAAAAACCCTTCACATTCTCAGATACCCCATGGAAGGTGGTTTTACAGCGGGGACCAGGGCAGGGCCCAGAAGCAGGAGGGAGGAGGGATTGATGGCAGGGCCCCCGACCCAGCTGGGTTGGGGAGTCGCTGAGGCAGGGATCCTGTCTAAGCCGATGATGAAATGCAAGTAGAGAATCCAGGCTGGGGTTGCACCCTCCCCACACTTGCTCCTTGCAATAGGGCAGCTCCTTGCAGCAGTGAATGGGCTGACCCACCGGTGTGTGGACAAGGAACCAGCCCCACAGCGACAAAGGGAGCACTCCCTATTCCCCCAGCCTCTCACCCATCCCCACTCACACAACCCCACCCGCTAGCGGCAGCAGCAGGGAGCTGCTCCTACAGTAACTAAAGTCACCCTCATGCCCGGCCAGGGGAAGATGCTGCCTCCCGCCCCGTCATGACTCCGACAGAAGGCAAGGAGAGACTGTTCCCCTGGCATGGAGACGGGGAGGATGAGTTCTGACCTTTGGGAAATCCAGACTTCTAGCACTGAGGCCTCCAGGCCCCAACACCCTGCTCCCCCCCCTCAAGCCAGACCCCCCCAGACCTGCTGAGGGCTGCAGCCTCACTGACCCCACTGGGAGCAGACAGGACAGGAGCCCAGTTGGGGTTGTGAGCCAGGCACCAGTGTCAGTCCAGGGAGCCATGGGCAGAGCCAGGTGTCTGCCTAGAAAGTCAAGGGGGGCCCCCTGTGTCCGTCTGGGTGGGGGTAATCTCAGACATACAGGGCTCAGGGAGCAGTAGGGGTGGGGCAAGGAGCTGTACACCTGTCCGGAGAGTCATGTGTCTGTCCGAGACTGGGGATCCCAGGGAGCTGTGGGGGTGGGGAAGGGAGCCATGTGTCTGTCTGAGCTGGGGGATCCCAGGGAGTGGTGGGGGTGGGGACTAATAGATTTCAAGGCCAGAAGGGCCCATTGGGATCATCTAGCCTGATGTCCCATATAACAGGCCAGAGAACTTCCCCAAAACCCCAGGGAGCACCTCGGTTGGGGTCTCATGTACAGGGCCGGGGGAGCTGCAGGGAGTGGGGAAGGGAGCTGTCTGTCTATCCAGGGAGACACGAGTCCATCTGTGCCAAGCTGTCAGACGTACAAGGCCCGGGACATAATGAAGCCCTGCTCGGGGACACCCTCCCCTGAGGCGAAGGACAGGGCGTCATAGATTGGGTTGATCTGGTCCAGGTATTCGTCCTCCAGGCTGGGCCCCATCGTTGCTGGCTCCTTGTCCTCCAACGTAGGCAGCTCGTGGTACCGTGGTAGGTCCTGCAAGGAGATGGATGGACAGATGGGGTGGGCAGCAAGGTCACCGACCCCTAGGGGATCCTCTGTGCTCACAGAAAGACAGATGGACTAGTGGGTTAGAGCAGTGAGGGCTGGGAGCCAGGACTCCTGGGTTCTGTGCCTAGCTGTGGGACAGGAGTGGGGTCTAGTGGGTTAAAGTAGAGGGCCTGGGAGCTAGGACTCTGGGATTCTATCCCTGACTCTTGGAGGAGAGTGGAGTCTTGTGGTTAGAGCAGCGGTGGGGGGTGTCTAGGAGTCAGGACTCCTGAGTTCTACCCCAGCGCTGGGAGGGAGTGGGGTCTGGTGGGTTAGAGCAGTGGGGGCTGGGAGCCAGAACTCCTGGGTTATGTCCTCAGCTCTCAAAGGGGAGAGGGGTGTTTTGGGTAGACCTGGGGCAGAGGTTCCCAGAGGAGTTTCTGATCCGTCCTGGATGTTCTTATCAGGGATAATCCTAGTTGAGAGGATTGGGCACCTGATCCCCCTGCCCAAGACCCTGCCCCCTCGCATCCCCTCCATCCCCCGAGTAATTACCGGCTCTGTGGGATCCACTGCAATGCTGGGCTCAAAGTAGGCAGCTTTCAGTGGGATATTCTCAACCTCAACCTCGGGGGGATTAGAGACCTGGAACGAACCAGACACATGAGAGGGAAGAGGATCTTTACAAGCAGGCTGGCTAACCTAGTGAGGAGGGCTTTAAACTAGGTTCACCGGGGGAAGGAGACGTAAGCCCTGAGGTAAGTGGGGAAGTGGGATACCGGGAGGAAGCACGAGCAGGAGCGCGCGAGAGGGCAGGGCTCCTGCCTCATACTGAGAAAGAGGGACGATCAGCGAGTTATCTCAAGTGCCTTTACACAAATGCAAGAAGCCTGGGAAACAAGCAGGGAGAACTGGAAGTCCTGGCACAGTCAAGGAATTATGATGTGATTGGAATAACAGGGACTTGGTGGGATAACTCACATGACTGGAGTACTGTCATGGATGGATATAAACTGTTCAGGAAGGACAGGCAGGGCAGAAAAGGTGGGGGAGTTGCACTGTATGTAAGGAAGCAGTATGACTGCTCAGAGCTCAAGTATGAAACTGCAGAAAAACCTGAGAGTCTCTGGATTAAGTTTAGAAGTGTGAGCAACAAGGGTGAAGTGGTGGTGGGAGTCTGCTATAGACCACCGGACCAGGGGGATGAGGTGGACGAGGCTTTCTTCTGGCAACTCACGGAAGTTACTAGATCGCAGGCCCTGGTTCTCATGGGAGACTTCAATCACCCTGATATCTGCTGGGAGAGCAATACAGTGGTGCACAGACAATCCAGGAAGTTTTTTGAAAGTGTAGGGGACAATTTCCTGGTGCAAGTGCCGGAGGAACCAACTAGGGGCAGAGCTCTTCTTGACCTGCTGCTCACAAACCGGGAAGAATTAGTAGGGGAAACTAAAGTGGATGGGAACCTGGGAAGCAGTGACCATGAGATGGTTGAGTTCAGGATCCTGACAAAGTGAAGAAAGGAGAGCAGCAGAATACGGACCCTGGACTTCAGAAAAGCAGACTTTGACTCCCTCCGGGAACTGATGGGCAGGATCCCCTGGGAGAATAACATGAGTGGGAAAGGAGTCCAGGAGAGCTGGCTGTATTTTAAAGAATCCTTATTGAGGTTACAGGAACAAACCATCCCGATGTGTAGAAAGAATAGTAAATATGACAGGTGACCAGCTTGGCTTAACAGTGAAATGGCCCACCTTGATTATCATACACATTGTAAGGAGAGTGGTCACTTTAGATAAGCTATTAGCAGCAGGAGAGTGGGGTGGGAGGAGGTATTTTTTCATGCTTTGTGTGTATATAAAAAGATCTTCTACACTTTCCACAGTATGCATCCGATGAAGTGAGCTGTAGCTCACGAAAGCTTATGCTCAAATTGGTTAGTCTCTAAGGTGCCACAAGTACTCCTTTTCTTTTTGCGAATACAGACTAACACGGCTGTTACTCTGAAACCAGTGAAATCCTTGCTGATCTTAAACACAAAAAAGAAGCTTACAAGAAGTGGAAGATTGGACAAATGACCAGGGAAGAGTATAAAAATATTGCTCGGGCTTGCAGGAGTGAAATCAGGAAGGCCAAATCACACCTGGAGTTGCAGCTAGCAAGAGATGTTAAGAGTAACCAGATGGGTTTCTTCAGGTATGTTGGCAACAAGAAGAAAGTCAAGGAAAGTGTGGGCCTCTTACTGAATGAGGGAGACAACCTAGTGACAGAGGATATGGAAAAAGCTAATGTACTCAGTGCTTTTTTTGCCTCTGTCTTCACGAACAAAGTCAGCTCCCAGACTACTGCACTGGGCAGCACAGCATGGGGAGGAGGTGACCAGCCCTCTATGGAGAAAGAAGTGGTTCGGGACTATTTAGAAAAGCTGGACGAGCACAAGTCCATGGGCCGGATGCACTGCATCCGAGAGTGCTAAAGGAGCTGGCGGATGTGATTGCAGAGCCATTGGCCATTATCTTTGAAAACTCATGGCAATCGGGGGAAGTCCCGGACGACTGGAAAAAGGCTAATGTAGTGCCCATCTTTAAAAAAGGGAAGAAGGAGGATCCTGGGAACTACAGACCAGTCAGCCTCACCTCAGTCCCTGGAAAAAACATGGAGCAGGTCCTCAAGGAATCAATTCTGAAGCACTTAGAGGAGCGGAAAGTGATCAGGAACAGTCAGCATGGATTCACCAAGGGCAAGTCATGCCTGACTAATCTAATTGCCTTCTGTGACGAGATAACTGGCTCTGTGGATGAGGGGAAAGCAGTGGCACAGTTCCTTGACTTTAGCAAAGCTTTTGACACGGTCTCCCACAGTATTCTTGCCAGCAAGTTAAAGAAGTATGGGCTGGATGAATGGACTATGAAGTGGATAGAAAGCTGGCTAGATTGTCGGGTTCAACGGGTAGTGATCAATGGCTCCATGTCTAGTTGGCAGCCGGTATCAAGTGGAGTGCCCCAAGGGTCGGTCCTTGGGCCGGTTTTGTTCAATATCTTCATTAATGATCTAGAGGATGGTGTGGATTGCACCCTCAGCAAGTTTGCAGATGTCACTAAACTGGGAGGAGAGGTAGATACGCTGGAGGGTAGGGATAGGACACAGAGGGCCCTAGACAAATTAGAGGATTGGGGCAAAAGAAATCTGATGAGGTTCAACAAGGACAAGTGCAGAGTCCTGCACTTAGGACGGAAGAATCCCATGCACCGCTACAGACTAGGGACCGAATGGCTCAGCAGCAGTTCTGCAGAAAAGGACCTAGGCGTTACAGTGGACGAGAAGCTGGATATGAGTCAACAGTGTGCCCTTGTTGCCAAGAAGGCCAATGGCATTTTGGGATGTATAAGTAGGGGCATTGCCAGCAGATCGAGGGACATGATCGTTCCCCTCTATTTGACATTGGTGAGGCCTCATCTGGAGTACTGTGTCCAGTTTTGGGCCCCACACTACAAGAAGGATGTGGAGAAATTGGAAAGAGTCCAGCAAAGGGCAACAAAAATGATTAGGGGACTAGAACACATGACTTAGGAGGAGAGGCTGAGGGAACTGGGGATGTTTAGTCTACGGAAGAGAAGAATGAGGGGGGATTTGATAGCTGCTTTCAACTACATGAAAGGGGGTTCCAAAGAGGATGGCTCTAGACTGTTCTCAGTGGTAGCAGATGACAGAACAAGGAGTAATGGTCTCAAGTTGCAGTGGTGGAGGTCTAGGTTGGATATTAGGAAAAACTTTTTCACTAGGAGGGTGGTGAAACGCTGGAATGCGTTACCTAGGGAGGTGGTGGAATCTCCTTCCTTAGATATTTTTAAGGTCAGGCTTGACAAAGCCCTGGCTGGGATGATTTAGTTGGGGATTGGTCCTGCTTTGAGCAGGGGGTTGGGCTAGATGACCACCTGAGGTCCCTTCCAAACCTGATATTCTATGATTCTATGATTTTATGACCCCGGCCAGAGCCAGCAATGTGCTGAGCTGCTCATCTGAGCCAGGGAGAGAACCCAGGAGTCCTGGCTCCTTGCTCCCCGCTAGATACATCCCCCCTGCCCCCTGGAGGTAGCAGAGATGTGGCACCTACCAGCTCAGGGTCCTCAATCTTCTTCTGGGGAGGGGGCGGCTTGTATGCTGGGGGCCCATCCAGGCTAGGGGGCAGGGGAGTTGGAGGCAGAGAGGTTATTGTGGGTGGGGGCAAGGAGGAGAAAGCATGTCCCTGACCCCCTACCCAAATCGTCTTCCAGACCCTCATCACCCTTCCCACACACTGACCCCCTCCCCTTCCTCACTTCCACCTCCTCCACCCCTCAGAACCCCCAAACCCCCTCCATACCTCTGACCCCCAGATTCCATCCCCCAAGCTCTGATTCTTGGATGCTCTCCGAGCCCCCTCCCCTGATCTTCCTGCCCAAACCCCGACCCCTGCACACCCAGACACCGCTCTGTTCCCCGAACCCTGACCCCTGTGCTCCCAGACACCGCCCTGTTCCCTGACCCCCCAAACCCTGACCCCTGCGCTCCAGGTACTGCCCTGTTCCCTGACCCCTGCACCCCCAAACACTGTCCTGTTCCATGAATGCCAACCCCTCTACCCCCAGACACTGCCCTGTTCCCCAAACCCCTACCCCTGGACCCCCAGGAACCACCGTTTCCGAAAACCTGACCCCTGTACGCCCAGACACCGCCCTGTTCTCCAAACCTGACCCCTGAACTCCCAAACTCTGCCCTGTTCCCCCCCAGACACTGCCGTGTTCCCCGAATGCTGACTCTTGCGCATCCAGACACTGCCCTGTTCCCTGAACCCCAACCCCTGCACCCCAGACCCTGCCCTGTTCCCCGAACACTGACCCATGGGTCCCCACATTGCCCTATTCCCCAAACCCTGTGCCCCCAGACACTACTCTGTTCCCTGAACGCCCACATCCCGACGCCTACGACCCATACAGTGCCCTGTTCCACAAACCCCAACCCCTGTGCCCCCTGGTACTGCCCTGTTCCCTGAACCTTGACCCCTGCGCCCCAGACACCACCCTCTTCCCCAAATCCTGCACCCCCATGCACCACCCTGTTTCCCTGTTCCCCGAACCCTGAGCCCCTAGGCACCGCCCTGTTCCCCAAACCCCGACCTCTGCGCCCCCAGCTCCACCCTTTTTCCCAAACCCCGACCCCTGTGCCCCCAGACACCGCCCTGTTCCCCGAACCTCAACCTCTGTTCCCCCAGAAACCACCTTTTTTCCCGACCTCTGCGCCCCCAGGCACTGCCCTGTTCCACGAACCCTGACCCCTCTACCCCCAGACACTGCCCTGTTCCCCAAACCATGACCCCTCCACCCCCAGGCTCCACCCTGTTCCACGAACCCTGACCCCTGCGCCCCCAGGCTCCACCCTGTTCCCCGAACCCCAACCCCTGAACTCCCAGACACTGCCCTGTTCCCCAAACCATGACCCCTCCACCCCCAGGCTCCACCCTGTTCCCCGAATCCCAACCCCTGAACTCCCAGACACTGCCCTGTTCCACAAACCCCGACCCCTGCACCCCCAGACACCGCCCTGTTTCCCAACCCTTGTGCCCCCAGACACTGCCCTGTTCCTTGAACCCTGACCCCTGCGCCCCCAGGCACCGCACTCTTCCCCGATCTCTGCGCCCCTGGGCACCGCGCTTTTCTCCAAACCCCGACCCCTGCACCCCCAGGCACCGCACTGTTCCCCGATCCCTGCGCCCCTGGGCACCACGCTATTCTCCGAGTCGCTCACTCGTCGTTGTCCTGCTCTGTGCGATTCTTCTGCTGCTGGCGGAAAATCAGGACCCCAGTGGCCACCACGGCCACGGCCACGATGGCAGCAATGATGCCACCAATGATGCCCCCTGTGCTGCCCGCGCCATCCATGTTGGGCTGGGCTAGGAAAGAGAGGAAGAAGGGGCGTGAATGGATGAGGGGCAGTGCCACAGGGGAAGGGCTGTCACCCCCCTGGCCTCTATATGGCCCCCCAGGACGTCCTGTGGGCACAGAGGAACCATCCTCAGGATCTGCATCCCCTCCATAGCCCCAGCATCACAGACCTGCCCCCGCCCCAACCTCACCCACCCTCCAGTCCCCCTATCCCTCCACTGAAATCTAACCTTTACCCCTCACTCTAATCCATCCCTCAGGCCAGCCCCTGTCCCTCCCCCAGCCCTAACCCCTGACCCGTTCCCCTTTTGCCCTATTGGGATTGGGCCAGGCACCCCCCAGACCCCCTGGGGTCCCAGCTGCTCACTCTGGCCCAGCCCTCAGGAGCCCACCAGGTGGCGCTGCCAGGCTGAGCTATCCAGGGGGCAGCAAGTTTGTGGGCCCAGCACCAGGTCCTGGACCAGCTGGGACCCCACCAAAGGAGCTGACCCCAGCCAGCCTGGCTCTGGTCCCCACCCTCCCTCCACTCCCACGCTACACTGAGTGTGGCTGCGGGGGGAGGGGGAGGGTTCATTGCATGAGAGTGAGCAGGCTGGGAAACACGGTTCTACCCATGGCTCTGGGGAGCGGGGCGTGGGGGGGGTGCAGAACTCCTGGGTCCCATTACCAGCTCTGAGAAGGGAGTGGGGTCTAGTGGGTTAGAGCAGCGGGAGGGGGGCTGGGAGCACTGTTCCCTCTAAGCTCTGTGCATGTGTGCGCGCCCACAAATCCTGAACCCCATGCACATGGCGAAACACTGGGCGCACAAAAATTTGCACAGAAGAAATTTTTTGCCCTCACTGCCTGTCAAAAATTAGAGGGAACATTGGCTGGGAGCCACGACTCCTGGGTTCTGTTCCTGAGCACAAGGCTTGAGGGGGTGCAGAAAAGCTCCCACCTCCCGGTTCTCGAGATGGAGCATTGGTCCTGCCCTATAGATGTGAGCGTCACCTCCCACCTCCCCAGAAAGCCACACTGTACTTGCAGGTGTGTGAGGAGCTCGCTCTCCCTTCTCTGCCAGCCAGTGCATCCAGCCTGCAAACTCTCCCTTCCCCCTGCTCTCCGGGGAGAGCCCAGAATTACACACAGCCCCATGCATTATGCACAAGCAACTGGGAATGCTGCCAGGCCATTTCATTTTAGCTTGGGGGTGGGGGCTGGGGGCTTTCAAGTTGCCGTGTTGCAGAAACCCCCATGGAGCCAGAGATCTCAGCACCAGCAGGGACAGGCTGGTCTGGGCCTGGCCTCTCCCCATCCAGCAACCTGGCGTCAGGCTCCCTTAGCGAGACATATCCCTGGCTGCCCCGGAAACCCTGCAGTTATGGGGGGTCCCTGGCCATGGGGAAAGCCCCTCCTAATTCTCACCAGGTGAGAGCTGGCCCATGGCCCAAAGCAGAGGGTTTAACATGCACTTGTAACTGTAACTCTGCCGGTTTGCGTCAGTGGAGTCTCCTCCTATGCCGGGGAGAGGAGGTAGAGCGTAAGCAACAGGGCTGGGTCTCAGGACTCCTGGGTGCTGTTCCCAGCTGTCGCTGACTCCCCGGCTAACCTTGGGCCAGTCCCCGCCTCTCTCTGGAGCCAGTTCTCAGCTGGGAAACGGGGATAAGAGCTCGAGCTCTGGCTGTCTTCCCTACTTAGACCGGGAGCAATTCAGTACCCAGCCTGACAGAGCCCCCGTCTCAGCTGGGGTCTGTGCAGTGCCTGGCACCACGTGAGGCCCCCACACTTGAGCCTCCCGCAACACACGTCAGTAAGAACAACACTCTCCACATGTTACAGACAGGTTTCAGAGTAGCAGCTGCGTTAGTCTGTATCCGCAAAAAGAACAGGAGGACTTGTGGCACCTTAGAGACTAAAATTTATTTGAGCATGAGCTTTCGTGAGCTACAGCTCACTTCATCGGATGCACGCAAAGCTTATGCTCAAATAAATTTGTTAGTCTCTAAGGTGCCACAAGTCCTCCTTTTCATGTTACAGATAGTGGCCGAGATTTCCAAAAGTGCCTGGTAATTTTGGGCACCCACCTCAACACTCCTGAAAAGGGAGCCTTGTTTTTCACAGGGCAGATGCTCAGCACCTCTCCCCTCCCAGAGCCAGGATAGAACCCAGGAGGTCCTGGCTCGCAGCCCCCTCCTCGGCTCTAACCACTAGCCCCCCACTGCTGAGGGTACAGCCAGGTCTCTGCTGAGACACTGGGGGGAAGGCAGCAGTACAGCCTTTGGGGCCTGTGCTGGGATGGCAGCAGGTGCCTCATGGGATCCGAAACCCATCAGCTCTCACAGGGGGAGGGGCTGTCTCAGGGTTCCCCCTCCCCCGCCACTGATGTGGGGGGAAGTCAGAGCCAAGTTTCACTGTGTGCAGGAGATGAAATACCAAAGCACTGAAACACTCACACAGGGCCCCCCCATCACCTCCTCCCATCTCCAGGGCTGGGAATGCAGCAGTCCCCTTATCTTATCACGCTGCCTGGCCCGTGGGAACAAAGTCCGACTCCTCCACTGCGCCTGCAGCCAGCCCCGGCGCCTGCAGTCCCCGCATAGCTCCCATCCCCCCACGGCCCCCCTTCTCGCACCACCCCCGGCCTGCCTGCAGACAAGCACTGGCTCTTCCCCCCAAGCATCAGTGTGTGTCCCCCATGGGCTCCAGTTTCACCTTCAGCCTTGGGGTGTGCCCAGCTCTCATCCGCCTCTCACCTCCTGCCCCCACAGGTGCCATGGGCCTGGGACCCCACAGCCCAGACCCTTGGCCTCCCCAGCTCCTTCCCAGGCTGTGGGGCCCTGAGACTCCCCAGCTGTGAACCCCCCCCATCCTTCCACTCCCCATCTCCCTCCGTGGCTCTGAGACTCCCCCAGCTGTGAACCCCTAGTCCTCCAGCTCCCCAGCTCCCCCCAGGTTCTGGGGCCCTGAGACACCCAGCTGTGAACTCCAGCAGACACCCCCCAACTGTGAACCCCTGGTCCCCCAGCTCCCCCCCGGGCTCTGGGGCCCCAAGACCCCCCAGCTGTGAACCCCCCTTCCTATCTCCCAGGCTCGGGGGCCCAGAGACCCCTCCCAGCTGCGACCCCCCAGCTGTGAACCCCCAGACCCCTCCTGGGCTGTGGGGCCCCAAGACTCCCCCAACTGAGACCCCCAACTTTGAGAACCTGAGTCCCACAGCTCGCAGGCCCTGAGACTGGGGGCTCAGGTGACACTTCCCTGAGGGGCACATTACCAGCGGCCACAGGCGCTAGGCAGGGAGGGTGATAGGATGCCAGGCTAGTGACCCCCTCCCAAAGGGAAGGCAGATCCAATGGCTAGGCCCTTGCCTAGGACTCAGGAGCCTTGAGTTCCATCCCCTGCTCTCCCCAGCCTTCATGTGCCTAGGAGGGTATGTCCCATAGGGTGGGCCCATGGGGCAAAGCCCCTGCAGTGGCGAGTCTCCGAGCTGGAGGCTTGCGCTCTGTATGGTGACAGCCCCTGCAGGGGGGCGCAGTATAGCAAAGTGCATTGAGATCCCCGGCTGACACCACAGGTGAAAAACCCTCCCACCGTCCCCTCTCTTGGCAGGAAACAGTCCGGGTGCGAGGGGGGGAAATGGTGTTTCCCCTAGAAATGTTTGGATGAAACTGAAATAGGACGCAGGGCTTTGGCTTAGTGTTTCTCCCTTTGCATAAACAGAAAAACAACCCTGTTCTGTGTGACTCAGCATTCACAGACACTGGGGAAGAGCCTCAAAGCTCGACAGGAACTCGCTCCTGGTCAGCCCCCCCGCGGTTTGCTAGAGGTGGATCCCAAAGGGTCCACACATTATTGAACCATCTGCTGATCCTTCAGCAGCTGAGCAATTGCTACAGGCGGCTGCAGAATCCAACAGCTCCCTGCTAACTCCACAGCCCCTCGGAGAGATGGGCCGAGGCGGGGGGAAGTCCCATAGCCCCCCAGCTCCCGGAGTCACAGGCTGATGGGATGGGAGGGGCTCGGCTTGTGCATTTTACAAAAGGGAAGTTCTAGCCTGCGGCTTTTTGGGAGAAAAGTTACACGACATGGAGTGTGACCTCTACAGGCTCAGACAGACGCTAGAGAGAGGTCACAGAGCAGGAGCCCCCCGCGCCAGGCGCTGCACAAACACAGACGGGCTACACGTGTCTCTAACCTCCAGGCATCCTCCCAGCAACCCCTTGCCATCGATCCCTGGGAAAATCCCTGCTTCTCCCTGCAGCCCCACTTCCCTGCCAGGAATAAACACGGGCTATTTATACACCACACAGCCACTTAGAACTATGCCCGCAGCTCAGGCGAGCTGCAGAGAGGAAATCACAGGACTTCCAGGAACGGGCAGAGACGGGGGTGGGAGAGTTTGGGGGATGGCGTCACGCACCGGTGCTTGAGGACTTGCCCTTTCACTTCTGCCTTCACCCCAAGGGATTCCCCTTGCGCTGCAGAGAGCCGCAGGAATGGAGCTGAGCACAGTCCCGGCATCCGACTGGCATCCTCTCCGCCCTACAGCAACCGCTGCCTACCATGAACCCCCAACCCCACAGACCCCCTGCCTACCATGCACCCCACCGAGACCCCCTGCCTACCATGCACACCACCAACCCCACAGAGACCCTCTGCCTAGCATGCACCTCACCAACCCCAGAGAGACCCTCTGCCTAGCAAGCATCCCTCCTGTTGGCATGACCTCATCCCTCACAGAAGTCCCCTACCTGGCATACACCCCATCCCTGCACCCTGCCTGGCATGCCCTCACCCAGCCTGCACCCACCCCCCAGGGTGTGACCAGCCCATCCTCCCAAACCTAGAGCCCAGCCCAGGGCTGGGAGAGAGGCAGATGCTATTTTTAACTCAGGCAGCTTCATCCTCAGCTCAGCGGCTGCAAAGGAAGCCAGGGCCAGTCCCCTGCGGGGAGGATGGGGGGACATGGGGGAGCTGCACTTGTGTAAAAGGGGAATAGCCCCAGTACTGCTGCTTCAGCTCCCAGCCCTTGGCAACGTCAAAACCCATGTGGAACAGGCTCCGGGGGGGCGGACAACAACACGCGAGGGGTCACCGTGTATCCAGCCCCCCAGCACAGGGGTTTCCCATGCGGCAGATCCTGCAGTGTCTGGGGTGCCCGGGGGGGCAATGGCATCATCTCCCCCAGCACCAACATCCCTGCTGCCTGCCCCGCGCCAGCCCTGGCTCCAGCTGTGGAGAGCTCTGGCTGCTCTGCAGTGGTCCCTAAAAGGGCACATGCATATGTGGGGGGGCTCACCCAGGTGTCCTTGGCCAGAGCAGGCCCCCCACCCCCGTGCTGGGCAGTTGGGAGGGATTCAGTTAATTGGTCTTTAGCGGCCTACAAAAGCTGCCCTCAGACCCCCGCCCCATGCTATACTTGGGGCTGCAGCAGGGCAAGAAACGGGTGCCCCAACCCCCTGCCGTGATTCAGCAAGACTGAGGCTCCTGCTGGGGATGGGGTCCCTGTCTGGGCACCCCCCAACCCCTCGCTTACCCAAGGGGACGCTCAGCAAGATCATCAGGCAGCAGGTTCCCAACGGATGAGAGGAAGCAACTCCCCCCGCAAGGCAAGGGAGCCACTGGAACCCAGTGCTACCGGACATGGGGAGTCACCCAGGGAAAGAACACCAGCAACTGCTGGCAAGTCGTGCACCCCAGTGCGGGTATGACACCGATCTCTAAGAGGGTCAGGATGAGACCTGCCTGAGGGGTGGGGGGAGTGGCCAATCATCACCTTGCAGGGCTCTCTCACCTCCCCTCTGACACACAGCACCGGATGGGAGACAGGATGCTGGGCTAGATGGGCCCTCACCTGGCAACTGCTAGATACCAAGCCTCAGCTAAAAGGCAGTGGATCCGACCCTGGGCTGGGGAGATGGCAGCCAGGCTGGGGGGTGGGTCCCAGGCCTTCCCAGCGCTACTGCCCAGTCCCAGCAAGCGTGGAACAGCTGCGAGCACTTCAAAGCTGGGAGCTGCCGGGTCAGGGCCAGGTCGGCCAAAAACCAACCGCAGGACTGCTGAACTGACACCACAAGCTCCCAAGGGGCATGGGGGCTGGAGGGGGGCTGCCCCAGGCCTGCAAAGCCATGCCAGAGCAGCACGGGGGAGACAAGTCCCACAACAGATCACAGAGCCCGGGTCTCCCCAGCGCCTCCAACCTGGGCAGGCGGCACTGGCAGAGAATTAGGGGGATCCCAGCAGTGGGGGAGGTGGGTGGCACAGGGGAAAGGGGGGGAATTCTGGGGAGAGGAGCAGCAGAGAATCAGGGAGGGACCCTCGCAGGGAGGAGTGGGGGGAGGAGCCCCAATACAGAACCCAGGAGAGCAAGTCAGTCTGGGGCCCCCTTACTGGTTTCCCAGTTCCCCCACCCCGACATCTGGCCCCAGCTCCTCTCAACGTGGCCTGTGCACGAACATACACCACATTTCACACCTGAGCGGATGCTGCTTGTGGTGACAAGGGCCCGAAACCGCAGACACCTGCAGCGACACTCACAGGCCTCCCCAGTCCCCAGCCCGGGGCAATGGGCCCCCAGCCCTCCAGGCTGACCCTTCCCCCGTCAGATGGGCTCCCGCCCAGCCTGGAATCTAGGAAGGCGCAACTGGGCGCGAGACAAACGGCAGAACCTGCGGCGCCAACAGAGCCGGGCGACCCCCCGAGCGTGCCACCAACCTGGGCAGCTACTAATAAAATGGACGTTTTCCAACTCAAACCTGGACCCGCCCCAGAGCAGACTGGGTTTGGGGAGCAGGTCCAACTGATGCTTTCTGTTGCCTCAGACACTGCACGTGAGCCAGCGGGTCTGATGTTCCCACGCCCCCCCCCCGGGGATTTTTAGTTTTCTGTTGATTAAAATGGAAATTTCTGTGACCACACAGCGAAAAGCACCAGCCGTTTCGGTTGGAAAGTTTGGGTTTTTTCCTGCCCACAGAAGTCGTTTCTGCCCATCTCTAGATAGCTGGCGATTCACTGTCCCCGCACACACCCCCTTCTATACCCCTCCAGCGCAATGCCCCATAGACACCCCTCACCCTGCTAACAATGCACTTCCAGTGTGCCCCCAGCCGGCTCCCTCCCACGCACACCCTGCGTATGTGCCCCCAGGACACCCTCCTTAGCGCTGCGCATCCCCCCAGCATGCACTCCTTGGTGCTCCGCGCCCCCCCCAGCATGCCCGCCTTGGTGCAGCATGCCCCCCCGGCACCATGCACCTTCTCCAGCATGTCCTCCTTAGCGCCGTGCACCCCCCCCAGCACACCCACCTCGGCATCATGTCCCCTACCCCCCCAGGACACCCACCTTGACACCACACGCCCCCCGAGCACACCTGCCTTGGCGCCGCATGACCCGTCTTGGCACAGCACCCCCCTCCCACCAGCACGCCCTCCTTGGCGCTATGCCCCCCCCAGCATGCCCTCCTTGACCCCGTACACAGCTGCCCTCCCAGACAGACCTGACTTCATGCACATGCCCCTGCCCTCCCAATAATGCAGACTCTTCCTCCCGCCACCTGCGCAGCCCTTCATGCTGTGCCCTGCCCCCCCCCCAGCAATACTCTTTTCAGCCCCTTCTTCCCCCCAGCAATGAGAAGAGACAGGGCTGGGCCTGGGGTCCAAGGAGACTTTATTACACACAAAATGGAGACAGACTGTTACGGTGCCATAGCAACCAACACACTATGAAAATAACCTCTCTAGGGAGCTCGGGGGCCCCAGGATATTTACACTGAGGGAGCTCGGGGGCCCCAGGATATTTACACGGAGGGGGCGGAGGAGCTGGCACCGTAAGACACAGCAGGGGGGGGGGGCCAGCGGCTGAGAACAGTGCGTGGGCGGGGGGGCGTAAACAGACTGTCACACACAAACGCTAGGAGACAAGGGAGAAACACTGCTCCCTAGGGCAGAAGTATACTGGGCGCCCCAGGGCCATCCACCCCCAAAGCTGGGCAGGTCACAGACATAGGGTGCACCTCGGGGAAGCCACCCAAAGTGAGATGGGGTCACACAGACTCTCCCGCTCTCATTCCAGGTGGGGCAGAATCAGGCAAATCACATCTTGAATCAAGGGAGCTGTGTGGGCCATCTTTTAAAGGGGGAGGGGGATCTGTGTTCCCCCATTTTCAGCCAGGCTGGGGCACCCCAGCACAGCCCCAGTCCCGTCCCCCATCGTCCCCCCCCCCGACCTCCGAGGATGACGCCTGGCTCGGGAACTACTCTAGTGTACAAAAAAAGAGGCATCAGCACGAACCTTCCTGTTGGGAGGGGGGCTCATCTCCCCATCCTGCCCCCCTTCCCAGCACTTGGGGGTCCCCAGCCCCATGTGTTCACCCAGAGCAGAGCATCCCCATCCCACCACATGGGTGTCAATGGAGCCTTTCCCCCAACACAAGGGTGCATCTCCCCCCACCTGGCCAGGCAGCCGAGACCCGCCTCCTGCCTGGGGCTGGCGGGATCACGAGTGAGGAGTCCAGCATCCTTGGCCCCCAGGAGTTTCCACAGCCCCCTGAGTTAATCCATCTCTGCTCCCCAGAGTCTCTCGTCCACTCCCGCGAGGGCTTCACCCCCCATTGTCTCGGCTTCCCCGCAGGGCAGGGCAGGGCAGAGCAGTCACACGTAGACAGCCGTCTTGGAGATGATGGACCCGTCATGCTGCGACTCCATGTCGTCGTCCTCGTAGCCGCTCGGAGCGCTGTGCCCGGGGTGGGCGCTGAGCCGCAACATGGGCCCCACCTCGTCAAGCCGCTCCTCCTCCTCCTCTTCCTCCTCGTGCCGCTGGCCGGGGTAGCTATAGGGGCCGGGCCGCTCCCCGGGGGCCCCCTCGCCTGGTGCGGCCTTGAGGGGCCGGTCCAGCTCCGAGTCGGGGCGGTAGGTGAAGTTGTGGGGTGCCCCATTGCCGTAGACGCGGGTGGTGGGGTCATAGGCACCCTTGACAGGGGGGCGGGCACGGCGCCGGCGGAGCAGGAAGAATACCAGAGCCCCCAGCAGGGCGAGGGCCAGGATGCCCCCGACGAGGCCCCCAGCCACGGCTCCGGCGCTGCTCTGCAGCCTCGTGGGGTGCTCTGGAGTAGAGAAAAGACGGGGCAGGGGGTCACTCTCCGAGCTTCAGGGGATGGAGCCGTGGGGGGAGGGACGGGGTCGTGGCGACCCCTTGGTCATCTGACGCGCGCTTCCATGCAGAGCCGGGTCCTCCTGGGGCCGAGACGGGGTCTCCCCTCCCTTCCCCGCTCTGCCCAGTGCCCCCAAAACTCACACCCCGCCTGGGCCCACAATGCACCTGGGCCCCTGCACGCCCATTCCAACAAGGCACCCAGCTGTTGGCACATGCCTCACCCCCTGCCCTACCCCTCCAATGCACCTGGGCCCCACATGCCCATCCCCCTCAACACATCTGGCTGTTGGCACATGCCCCACCCCCACCCCACCGGGCTGTTGGCACACACCAAGCCCCCTGCCGCACAATGCACCTGGCTGTGGACACATGCCTCACCCCCATAATGCACCGGGCTAGTCGCACACACCAAGCCCCCTGTCCCCCTCTCCACAATGCACCCGGCAGTTGGCACACACCAAGCCGCCTGCCCCGCCATGCATCCGGCTAACGGCACCTCGCCTGCCCCACAATGCACCCGGTTATTGGTATATGCCCCACACACTCCCCCACAACGCACCTGGTTTGCCCTGCCCTCCCACAATGCACTTGGGTATTAACTGACCCCGCCCCCCCCCTTGACCCCCATATTAATGTTCACACATGCTGCAAGGCCTACAAAGCCTGGCTGCTGCAGGAGCCTCACACCTGTGTGCAGATCCTGAGAGCAGAGAATTATTGGCACAGGACAGTCACAGGCATCCCCATCCCCGCAATGCTGCCCAGTCACCACCAGAGCAGTAACAGCGGGAGTCCTGATGCCAGCCCAGCCCAGCCCCCTGCTTAACCCACTAGACCCCCCCCTCCTACCCCTAAGAACCAGGGAGAGAACCCAGGAGTCCTGAGACCAGACCAACCCCGATTGACTAGGAAAAGCTGAAGCTGCGGGAGATTACCCCAGCTCCCGGGCTGCAGGACCCCTGGGGAGGTGGGTGAGTGGGGGGGAAGAGCCTGCAGCTTCCGGCAGGGGTGTGGGAGAGCCCACCACACCCCCAGAAAAGGCAATGAGATGTAACACATTCCCCGAGCAGCTTCCACCAGCTAGGCAGGGCCTCTGCCCCCAGTCCCTCGCTCAGAGGGCACAGGCTCCAGAGCAATGCCTTGGGGAGAGGCGATGAAGCGGCCGGGGGGGGGGAGGGGGGGAGGGGTAGGCGCCAACAACATTTGCAGGGACCCCCTCTCGCCCCAGGAGAGGCCCCTTCGCCTCCCAGGGGATGACACAGACACCCCTCCCCCACTCCTGGGAGCCCCACCCTCTGGAACTTCCAATATCCCTGCATGAGATCACGCCACCTTCCCCTGGGAGCCCCCCCAGCACACAGACACCCCCAGCCCCGGATGAGCCTCCCACCCCCACCCTGCGCTCCTCCAGCCCTTTGAACAGACCCTGGACCCAGATCACACACCCGTCCCCCTGGTGGGGGAGGGGACACCCCCCATTCTCAGCCACCAGGAAAGGACCCCCGCGCACTCACCTCGCACCAGGATGATCTGCTCGACCCGTGTCGTCCCCACGCTATTAGTGACCTGGCAGATGAAGGTCGTGTTCACCGCCACGTCCACTGACTGCACCAGCAGCCGGTCGCCCTGTACCTGCACCGTGGGGGGCAGCGGCCCACTGGGGCTGGGGGAAGGGAGGGGAGAGGCTGGTTAGAGACCAGGGCAGGGGGACCTGACTCCCAGCATACCCACCCCACGCCCTTCTCAGACCTGGGGTTTGACCTGGCTCCCAGCCCCATCCCATGCTCTACATACTAGACCCCACGTCCCTCCCAGAGCTGGGATAGAACCCAGGACTCCTGGCTCCCAGGCCCCGCCCAGCCATTTGACTCCTTCAGGTGTGCATTCAAAGCAGGAACAACCCCCAACACACTTGCTGCTGACACACTATGGGGAGTGGGGGGCAGAGGGAGACCCAGGCAGCGGTGGGTAGCCACTGGGACAACGGTTCCGAGCTCTGTGCCAGGGGCTGGGTGGGGCCCCCCAGGTAACCCCTCCGATGCTCAAAGTAAGCGTGGCTGCCACACTGCCCAAACCACACTGAGCCCCAGCCCCCAGCCGCAGTCCTCCCCGGCACAGGGCTCTCCTTTCAGCCCGGCTGCCGAGTGACCAGCAGCTGGTTGCCCTGCTCCTAGCAGGGTCTGGGGGTCGGGGGGGTGCAGCTGTTCCTCCCAGGTGGGAAAGATGAACTGGTTCGGACCATCAGCCTCCCGAGCCTTGCAGAAGCGGGGACAGAATGAGACAGCCCCCTCCCAGCCAACCAAGTCTCCCACAGGGACAGGTCACCCTGAGGTGAGGGGCCCGCCTACAAAGAGTGCCCGGGGCCCCTCACTAGCCTGGCTCTGGGGAGTTTGGGGCCCTGCTACCCAGCAGAACAGGACCTGAGGCCCTTCACAACCTAGAAAAACAGGTTTGGGAGCTGGTTTATGTTTTCATTTCCTCCTCCCCATGGGAGCAGCACCATGAGCCAGGACCTGCCACCCCTCCTGTAAATGTAATCCCTTTGTCCCCTGGAACACCCCTTCTCCCATGATGGGCACAGAACCCAGGAGTCCTGGCTCCCAGCCCCGCAGCTCTAACCCTCTAGACCTCACTCCCCTCCCACAGCCAAGGATCCTCTCTCCCTGCCATAACCCCAGGGCAGCCTGCACCCCAAACCCCTCATCCCCGGCCCCACCCCAGAGCCTGCACTCCCAGCCGGAGCCCCAGCCCTGAACCCTCATCCCTGGCCCAACCACAGAGCCCCCTCCCACACTCCAAACCCCTCGGCCCCACTCCCACCACATGAATTTTGTTTTGTGCATGTGCACATGGGTGGGAAAAATGAGAGGGAACACTGCCTCCCAGCCCCCCCTGCTCTAACCCACTAGGCCCCACTTGCCTCCCAGAGCCAGGGATACAACCCAGGAGTCCTGGCTCCCAGCCCCCCTGCTCTAACCCACTAGATCCCAATCTAGGAGTCAGCCAGTGTGTTTTGGGGGTGGGGAGGGGGGGGGTCTAACAGCAGCATCTCCTCCCCCATGGGCCTGTGCAGGGACTCACGTGCTCCAGGAGTAATGGGTGGGTTTGGGGTTCCCTTTGGCCACACATCTCAGCACGGCCTCACTCCGGCTCACGTACCAGTTGTCATCATAGCCCTCGATGGTGACTTGGGGGGGGTCTGTGGAGAAAGCAGAGGGGCCAGTCAGACCCTACCACCTGCCTTTGGGGCCCAAGCTATCCTTGTCCCAGAGACAGAGAACCCAGGAGTCCTGGCCCCCAGCCCCTCCCCACCTTCTAACCCACTAGACCCCACTTCCCCACCAGGGACAGGAAAGAACCCAAGAGTCCTGGCTCCCAGGCCCTCTGCTCTAGCCCCCACTCCCCTCCCAGAGCCGCGGATGGGACCCAGGAGCCCTGGGCCCCGCACTCACACAGCACGGACAGCGTGACAGGGATGTTCTCCGGCTCCGTCAGTGTCCTCTGGCTGATGACGCAGGTGATTTGCTCCTGGTCTGCCACCGCCGTGGGCACCATGTTGAACTGGCTGGTGACAGTGACGGTGCCGTCTCCGTTGGTCACCTCGGAGGCATTGAAATTGCCGGGAAGGGTGGCGACCCAGGTGATGCGGGAAGGGGGTTTGCCATTGGCTGAGGTGCAGACGGCCACCGGGATCATGGTGTTACCCGCCACCACCTTCCGCGACTCGGCCGTGTTGGTGGGCCTGGCTGGGGGGACCAGAGGGCAGGGTTAGCCAGTGGCGTTCCCCAGGCTCCTCCAGCCAAGATCAGGGGTGCCGTCGCGCCAGGCACTGCGCAGAGATTGGACTTGGCCAAGCTCCGTGGGAGCTGATCCAGGAGTCCCAAGTTCCAGCTCCCCGGACTCATCTCGCCAAGATCCTGTCGCTGAAAGTCCCTTTCCCAGCAGCTGCCCACCGAGATCTTCTCCCAGGGCGGCCTGGTAGCCGTGCCTAACTAGGCTTTCCCCATCGTTAATTAAAGCAATTAGCACAGGCAGTTCTGCCCATGTCAGACACAGGAACGAGGAACCCCGAGGCACCGATTTCACCACTTCCCCTGCCCTGGGAGTGGCGCAGGCTGCATCTGACCCCAGGGGCATCCCACAGACCATTCCCTAAGAAGATGGGACCTGCAGGCCAAACCATCAGCCCCACACCCCCCCTAGAGGGGAAGGCCTGTATCTCACTCCCCCACCCCCACCCCAGCCAGTCCCATGCCCTTGGGTGGGATTGGCACACCCTAGAAGGGAAGGCCCCATGTGACATTCCCCCCAACCAGTTCCCCGCCTGGGGCGCCCCCCTCACCCAGGATGCTGAGTGTGGTGACCCCATCCTCGTTGCCATGAGGGTAGGTGGCGAATTCGCAGATGTAGGTGCCCTCGTCGCCCATGCGCAGGGGCTGGATGATCAGCGTGGCGTCCTGCAGGGAGACGTTCAGAAACCGGATTCTGCCACTGTTGTCCAAGGGGAAGTTGGGCTTGTGGTCCGGGAGGTAGACAGCCACATTCTGCTTCTTGCCCCCCATCTCCTTCATCCAGGTAACCTGGCTGACCTTGACGTCGGAGCTGGTTGTGGGGAAGAGGCATTGCAGCGTGGCCTCGTCGCCCACATAGCCCGTGACCTCATTCCGGACCTTCACCCGCTGGGTCAGCACCACTGTGGGGGGAAGAGACAGAGCCAGTTAGTGGGACAGGGACAGCCACTAGACCCAATGCCACTCACAGAGTTGGGATGGAACCCAGGAGTCTGCTCTCCCAGACCCTCCTGCTTTGACCCGCTGGACCCCACTCCCCTTCCAGAGCTAGAAACGAGGATTCCTGGCTCCCAGCCCCCCTGTTCTGACCACTAAACGCCACTCCCCTCACAGAGCCAGAACAGAACCCAGGAGTCCTGGTTCCCCGCCCCTCTGCTCTGACCACTAAACCCCACTCCCCTCTCAGAGCCAGGAAGAGAACCCAGCCCCCCAGCTCTAACCACTAGACCCCACGTCCTTCCCAGAGCCAGGACAGATCCAAATGTCCTGATTCACAGCCTAGAGAGAGACTGAGCTGGTTAGTGATTGTGGGGGGAGAACAAGAGACACACACCCCCACGAGTATCCCACACTGAGCTCCAAGCCCCTGCAGCTCAGAGATGGCCAGCTCCTCACTGGGGATGCCCCTCTGACAGGGAGATGTGGAAGGCTGGGAACCACAACCCCAGAGAGTTACAGATGGGTTTGGGGGGATAATTCCCATAGGAGCCATTTAAGTTGCAGGTGTTATTCTGGGGGTCTGACTAGATGATCTAATGGTCTCTCCACCTATGGACCTGCTTTTCCTGCCCGCCCGGGACCCTTCTACCCACAGATCCAGGGCGATTCAGGTCAGAAGGGACTGTTTGTGCTTGCAGTCTGACCTGCTGTATAGCACAGGCCAGGGAATTCGACGCAGTCCCCCTGCACAAACCCGCCTCTCAGTGAGAGCCCACCACTTCCCATGGGAGTCCCTCCCAATCCACTCAGAACTGGTGCCTTGTTTCCAGTTGTACCATGTCTGGCTTTACTGTCCCATCACTGGCTCCTGTCCTGCTTCTCTGCTCGGTTCAGAGAGCCTTTCAGCGCCTGGGACAGTCACCTCCTCAGGGGCGTTGGAGCAGCGTGTAGAGGGGGGTGCCAAGAGCCACTGAACCAAACTGTAAACTCTGCATGTGATGGAAACCACTTTGACCCCCCGACCCCTGCACCTCGTGACCCTTGTGAGACGCTAGCCAGACCGAGCACGCTCAGTCTCACTCCAAGGCATTTTCTCCAGCCCTCAGATCATTTCTGCAGCTCTTCTCTGCCCACGGGTTTAACTCTATGGGTTTGGGGCACGCAGAGCCCTGTACGAACACGCCTGTTCCTGGGTCGTTTGCCCAAGTAACAACGCCTGGGCAAGGGCTGCACAGGGAATTGCTCCGATAGAACTGACTGCGGCAGCTTTGTAACCAGTCCAATGGCATGCTTAGACCTAAGTCCACCTCCAGCCAACCCAGTGTGTCCACAGGGCCATTTACACCAGTTACCTGAATCCATTTAAACCCAGACCTTAAAGAGGTGCAGCTCTGCATATAGACAAAGCCAAGGGACAACTGGGGCTGGTTCAGAAAAGGGAAAAGCTAGGCTGCATACCATGGAAAAATATCACAACAGAGAGATGGATCAGGCTGGAGAATTGTCTCCCCAAAGGAAGAGCTGGGAGCCCCAACATTGGGCAAGGGGTCCCTGTATAAATAGCCCCATGCCCCATCCCGTCAGGGATGCACCAGATGAAGATCTCTTCCGCTGTGCTGCCATGAATTCGTAAAGGAGCAAGCGTGCTGTTTAAAGCGCTGTCACCCTCCTGCGCCCCAATCCAGAGCGAGGGAGAATCGGGCAGAGGCTGCCAGCCGTGGGACATGGGAAGGTTTCTAGCCCAGCCAGCTGAATGCTGCTACAGGTGCTGATCAAATGCACTCCATTTAACAGGCCCCCTTGCACCCGATTTGCTCATCCCGCTAACCGGAGACAGCGCTGCTCTCCCAAGGAGACCCATGCAGGATCTGGGAGCCTCCCCCGGCCATCTGTCTGTCCAATGTGCCACTGTATTCCAGCACAGACAGCCTGACTCGTTCTATCCACAGCCCCAGACCTGCATGCACAGATACACGCCCATCCAACTCTCTCACACAAAGGCTTCCACCTCTCCCTGTACAGTCACTAATCTGAAATTTTCGTGACTCAGGGCCACGTAAGACCCATTGTTTTTGTTTCTGAAACTCTTCCTCCCCCCGCCCTGATTTGGCTGGTTTTGCCTTCTGCTTTTTGAGCTGTTTTCTTGTCTCCTGACACCCCACCCTGCCAGCCAGGAGAGCCAGAATGGACTTTTTCCAAACAAAAGCGGCAAGTCTCAAATAAATCACATGACCCTGGGAGCTGGGTCTTTATGAAGAAACATCAGATAGCACAAGAGTCGTGACAACAGCAGCACAAGTCAGGCAGAGCGCTGGATCTCCCCAGCCACGCCCCCAGTGTGCATCTCCACACCCCGTCTCCATGCGGACATCCCTGCTCCCCCCGTACCTGCATGGCTGCATCCATACAGACTGCGTGTTTACACATACAGGGGTGCAGGCTGAAGGCACAGTGCATTTTCAGGCTGCTGAAGCCGGTCTGGCTCGGACTTCGCTATCTGAGCCACTTCCATTGATTCGGCTTCACCCTCCCGTGCCCAGGACGTTGACCCGATTTCATGAACCCCCAGCCAGGGGGGGACGCGCTGCAGATCGGGAGCTGCCTGCTTCCAGTTAAGCAGGTAAGAGCCTTGGGTCTGAGGTCAGAGGGCCCCGACACAGATTAGCCCCAAAGGCCCCCAGCTCCAGCAGTACCAGTCCCACACTGCAGACATGCCACGGGGCCCAGGATCACTCACAGCCGCCTCCCTTCAGCTGAAGATGTGCACCTCTGCGAGTGTCCCGGCACGGGTGCCCCCCCGCGGTTTGGATTTGCCCCAGAGCTGCAGCTTATCTCCTCGCACCAGTCCTGACCCCTGTTCCAAATGCAGACAGCGGTACAGGGCCTGCCAGCCACCACCTCCCTCACACACACCCCGTCCCAGACCACTACAAGAGTTAGAATACCCCATGGATAGGAACAGCCCCGTGCCTCACTCCCTGAGCCAGCCAGTCCCCCGCCCCGGGAAAGGCCCTGAATCCCATTCCCCGCCCCACTCTGAGCCAGCCCACCCCCTGGCTGCTGCTCCCAGATGGGGATTCCCCCTTGGTATGACTCTCACACACAGAGCCCCACCTATCCCATAGCTGGGCCTGCGTCCGAGAGATCACGGCCACCACCCCGACCTGGCCCACAGGAACCGGCCAACATCTTGTACTACAGCCTGCGCCAGTCCCAGAGCTCCCTGTTGGCCCCAGGGGGAGGAACCAAACACTGTCGCAAATAAATTCTTCGTATCTCAGAAAACACCTGTTACTCACCAGACACAGCTGGTAAATGACTCACCACCAGCACATAGTGAGTTGGCAGCAAAGCTACGAATGGAATATAGGAGTCCTGGCTCCCAGCCCCCTGCTCTAACCACTAGACACTGCTCCACTCCCAGAGCAGGGATAGAACCCAGGAGTCCTGGCTCCCAGGTCCCCCCCCCCCAACTCTAACCCACTAGACCCCACTCCCGTCCTAGTGCCTGGGACAGAACCCAGGAGTCCTGGCTCCCAGTCCAGCCCCCTTAAGAACTGGCCCATTCTCCTCCTCCAGCAGAGCTGCGAGCCTGTGTCCATCCAGGCTGGGGGCACACAAAGCGTGGTATCTGGGCAGAGATTTGGGGGACATGGATGCAAATCCAGCCCACACACACACACACACACAAAGGCCTCATGTCCCCTGCTACAGAGATGAGGACAGCAGACGGCTCAGGGCAATGCAGCCCAGTTCTCCCCGCTTTTCCAGGCTGCTGGGTAAGGTGCCAGCTCCTCTGCTTCACAGACAGTAACCTACTGTCCCTGCCACAGCTGCCTTCCTGTCTGGCTGGGAGGACATGGGACACTGTTTCCTGCACACACACCCAGAGAGACACACACCCTCCACCCAGACAATGCAGAAAAGGGAAAGCAACATGCCTGGGTCAGCAGAGAGTAAAGCACAGAGGGATTGGAGCTGGGGAGGCTTCCACGCACTGAACAGGGACAGGGAGAGAATTGGTCATACTTTAATCACTGTGGCTGGCCTGGCTCAGCACACTACAGCCTGGATAGAACATAGAATCATAGAATATCAGGGTTGGAAGGGACCTCAGGAGGTCATCTAGTCCAACCCCCTGCTCAAAGCAGGACCAATTCCCAACTAAATCATCCCAGCCAGGGCTCTGTCAAGCCTGACCTTAAAAACTTCTAGGGAAGGAGATTCCACCACCTCCCTAGGTAACACATTCCAGTGTTTCACCACCCACCTAGTGAAAAAGTTTTTCCTAATCTCCAACCTAAACCTCCACCACTGCAACTTGAGACCATTACTCCTTGTCCTGTCCTCTTCTACCACTGAGAATAGTCTAGAACCATCCTCTTTGGAACCACCTCTCAGGTAGTTGAAAGCAGCTATCAAATCCCCCCTCATTCCTCTCTTCTGCAGACTAAACAATCCCAGTTCCCTCAGCCTCTCCTCATAAGTCATGTGTTCCAGTCCCCTAATCATTTTTGTTGCCCTCCGCTGGACTCTCTCCAATTTATCCACATCCTTCTTGTATTGTGGGGCCCAAAACTGGACACAGTACTCCAGATGAGGCCTCACCAATGTCGAATAGAGGGTAACGATCACGTCCCTTGATCTGCTGGCAATGCCCCTACGTATACATCCCAAAATGCCATTGGCCTTCTTGGCAACAAGGGCACACTGTTGACTCATATCCAGCTTCTCGTCCACTGTAACCCCTAGGTCCTTTTCTGCAGAACTGCTGCCGAGCCATTCGGTCCCTAGTCTGTAGCGGTGCATGGGATTCTTCCGTCCTAAGTGCAGGACTCTGCACTTGTCCTTGTTGAACCTCATCAGATTTCTTTTGGCCCAATCCTCCAATTTGTCTAGGTCCCTCTGAACCCAGGAGTCCTGGCTCCCAGCCACACACCCCCCCCCCCCGGCTCTAATCACTAGACCCCACTCTCCTCCCAGGGCCCCTGTCTCAGGCTGGCTGTGGGATACACTACTTTCCCTTGTGCCTCCCTCCTCCGCTAGCTCTGCCGAACCAGAGCCTTTTGAGCTGCAATTTCCCCTCTTCAGCCCCTCCAAAGAAAACCCGGGTTGTGGACTGTGACTCAGGACACCTGGGTTCACTTCCCAGCCCTGCTGCTGGCTCCCTGTGTGACCAAGGCCAGTTCCTGCGTCGCCCAGAACCGAACTCCTCAGCTGTAACGTGGGGAGATGATCCTGCCTTTGGCCACTTAGACGGCGAACATTTTGGGCCAAGGATTGCGCCCAGCTCTGTGTCTGCACAGCACCACGCCTGACTGGGGGGGCCCTTCCAATCTCAGCCTGTGGGCCAGCACCCGGCACAATGGGGGAGCCCCTGATATGGCCGGGGGCAGCTGCAGAGCATCCGGCACAATGTGGGGGGACTCGTTTTGATCTCGGCTGGTGGGAGCCTATACAGCGCCCAACAGGACTGCCCCCCCACCCCCAATCACACCCAGCCCCTCCACTGCATTTCGGCTGGGAGGGAGAGGTCTGTGCAGCACCCGGCATGACGGGGAAGTGGGGCCCCTCAGCCCTGTATAACAAACAAACCCTAATTGCACCATCCCTGCGCTCCACTTGGATCAGTTTGATAAACGAGAGAGGAAAAGGCTCCAGGCAGATTTTTTGCCTGATGATTTTGCTGCAGAAGAAAAGGGTTTTTTTGTTCCCAGCCAGCTAAGGGATCTCTGCGAGAGAGAAAGACACACAAAGGACAGACCGCCAATGGGACAGACACACAGACTGTTTCACTTTTTAAAAATAGCCATAGCTGCTGAGGGACTAGCCTGGCAAATGCACCCATCCCCAAACCCCTCTCCGCTCCGGCTTTCAGAGCCCTCTCTTAGGATTCGTCCCTCAGCGAGGACCATTATCCCAGCGAGCCAGGCACGCAGACCCCCTACCCGTAATGGGAAGCGACAGAGCCCTCTCGAGCTGCGCGCCACAGTCAGTCTAATTCTAAGAGCGTGAATGAAGCGGCCCCTAATTTAATAAGAAACCAGATCGAGCGTGAGGCGGGAGCATTAAAAATTCAGTTTTACATGAGGGGAAAAACAAAAACCTGAAACCGAAAAGGAGGAGGCGGAGGGTAATTGCAGAGCCGCATTATATCCTCCACTGCTCGGGGAAGCTCCCGGAGACCCTGACTGAGCTGAGATCAACCTGGACTTAGTTGGGGGCTTGGTTATCCCCTTTTTCCTGGCTTTATAATTACAGTCTCTAACCCAAATCCCCCTCTTTTCCCTTCTCAAATCTACATTGCTAACTAGCACTGTTGTGTTGCTGTTAAATGGGCCCCACAGCCCAGAGGTGCATCTCAGAGCCAGGCAAGAGAGCCCTGGAAAAACAGCCCCCGTGCCCCACCCCAGAAGCAGCCACATCTCAGCACAGCAGGTACAAGGTAAACACAAGCAGCTGGTACTGCCAGCCTGGACCACACCCCCAAGCTGTGGTGCTAAGAGGCACCTGTTCCGCATCAGGAACATTTTGGGAGGGGGGAGCAAACAGAGAAGGGGGACCAGGATTGTGTCTGACTCTCCCTCTCCCTGCCTCCAGCTGAGTCAACAGGACCAGACAGCAGCAGCAGGGCTGCAAATGCACAAGCGTCTCCAGCTGGACCAGCCTGGAAGCCACCACGATTCCCCCACCAGCTTCACGCACCCAGATAAGATTCCCACCACTGCGGGTGAGCCAGGGAGGGGGCTAGCCGCCCCCCGCCACCCCCCATGCTGCTTCAGTCAGCTCTGTGGACAATGCTGGCTCCGCATCGCAGCACGGGGTGGGGTGGGGGCTAACTACAGGCTCCAGCAGCAGTAAGAGGCAAGTTACATATAAAAGGCACCTTCCCACTGGGCAGTTCAGGTGCCCGTCTTGGCCGGGGGGGAGGAGACAAGGCCCTGAAGCGCTGGGTGCTCCCGTGTGAGGCAGGGGCATGGGGTGGGACAGCAGCCAGATGGAAACACGCATTGGGAAGAGAGGATGACAAGAGACACCCATGCATAGATGGGGGAGGAGAGGCTCCGGCCATTGTTAGGGGCTCGGAGCCAGGACTCCTGGGTTCTATCCCTGACTGTGGGAGGGGAATGGGGTTTAGTGGGTTAGAGCAGGTGTGGTTGGGAGCCAGGACTCCTGGGTTCTGTCCCGGCTCTGGGAGGAGCACCATTCCAATAGCTCTAGCTACAAGAATGGATGGGGGCCCACTGTTAACCTAGTTTGCCCTCTTGGCTGGCGTCACACAGCAGGTCAGACAAGATATTCACAACGGTCCCTTCTGGCTTGGACGATCTATGAATAACCCAGGCCAGGGAACGACACCCGGCAATTCACCCTTTGCAGCTGAGCGTTAACACAGGGATGACACTAACGTGCACTGAGGCCCTCAGGTCTGCGGGGCAGGGACTGTCTCATCATGTGTTTCTCCCCCCCAAATACAGCCTCTCGGCACTACTGCAAAGGGTGAGCAGCCCGCACAGGAAACAGCAGCGAGAGGGGCCCAGACACTGGAGCCTTTCACATTCCCAGCTCTGCTGCGATGCAGGGAACCAAACACGAGACTTGCAGCATCCATGGGCTGGCAGGAGGCAGGTTCCAGTTCCCTGGCCACCGACCATACCAAGGGAGTGATCTCTGATCTGGGATGGGGGCAAGGAGTCACCCCAAAGGGCTCTGGAGGAGCTGAGCGCATTCCCCGGCCTCAACTGTGCTCAGACGACATTTAGACTGGTCTGCATGCCCCTCGCAGCCACGGCTATACAAAGGACACACTAATCCTTAATGAATACAGATTTAATGCCTGTTATACTCAGGGATCGGCCCTGGGTCCAGCTCTGTTCAATATCTTCCTCAATCATTTAGATAATGGCATAGCGAGTACACTTATAACATTTGCTGACGATATCAAACTGGGAGGGGTTGCAAGTGCTTTCGAGGATAGGATTAAAATTCAAAATGATCTGGACAAACCGGAGAAATGGTCTGAAGTAAACAGGTTAAAATTCAATAAGGACAAATGCAAAGTACTCCATTTAGGAAGGAACAACCAGTTGCACACACACTAAATGGGAAATGACTGCCCAGGAAGGAGTATTGCAGAAAGGGAGCTGGGGGTCATAGTGGATCACAAGCTAAATATGAGTAAATTGTGTAACTGTTGCATAAAAAGCAAACATCATTCTGAGATGTCTTAGCAGGAGTGTTGTAAACAAGACAAGAAGTAATTCTTCTGCTCTACTGATTAGGCCTCAACTGGAGCATTGTGTCCAGTTCTGGGCGCCACATTTCAGGAAAGATCTGGACAAATTGGAGAAAGTCCAGAGAAGAGCAACAAAAATGATTAAAGGTCTGAAAAACATGACCTAGGAGGGAAGACTGAAAAAATTGGATTTGTTTAGTCTGAAGAGACGAGACGACTCAGAGGGGACACGGTAACAGTTTTCAAGTACATAAAAGGCTGTTACAAGGAGGGAGAAAAAATATTCTCCATAACTTCTGAGGCTAGGACAAGAAGCAATGGGCTTAAATTGAAGCAAGGAAGGTTTAGGTTGGATATTAGGAAAAACTTCCTAAGTGTCAGAATGGTTAAGCACTGGAATAAATTGCCTAGGGAGGTTGCAGAATCTCCATCATTGGAGATTTTTAAGATCAGGTTAGACAGACACCTCTCAGGGATGATCTAGATAATACCTCATCCTGCCTTGAATGCAGGGGACTGGACTAGAGGACCTCTTGAGGTCTCTTCCAGTCCTACGATTCTGATTGCTAGAGGCCCCAACAGAAATCAGGACCCCTGCCCCCGAGATCAGAAGTCCCCATCATACTGGGTGCTGCAGACATGGGAAGAGACTCCCTGAGCGTCCAGTCTCAACAGACCAAGGCAGGATCATTATCCTGCATTATCGATGGGAACCGAGGGCTGCAGTGACTCTCCCAAGGTCATCCAGCAAGTCTGGCAGAGCTGGGAAGAGAACCCAGGTGTGACATGTCTCATCCCAGCTCTTTAACAAGGCCGCTCTGCCCAGGCTCCGATCAGGGCCTGAGGAGCCAGCTGATCCTGGTGCATGTTTGCTGTCTGGAGAAGGGAGAGGCAGCGGATCAAAGCAACCCACACTGATTATGACTGACCACTTCTTAACCTTCCCCTGGAGACGCTGAATGCAGGGAGGGGCATGGGCAAAGGCCACTTTCCCAGCCCCCGAAACAATCTTGTAGCTCTTCTCCGAGCCCTTCCCACTTTGTTTACAGCACCAGAACCGGACGCAGTGTCCAGTGATGGCCTCACCCGTGTTGTACACAGAGATAACACCTCCACCCTGCTCTGGCTTGCTATTCTCCTGCCCAGACACCCCAGGGACCCATTCACTCCCCCTTAGCTACAGCATCGGCTGCCAACTCATGCCCAGATGACCCTTGAAACCTTTCCAGGATACAAGCCACCAGCATAAGCCAGATTCTTTACATCCAACAGGTGGGGAAACCATGCGAGGCAGCAACGGTCATTTTTCTAGATGTTAAGGCCAGAGGGGACATCGCAGGCCAGCAAGTTTCACCCAGTGACCCTGCACTGAGCCCAATCACCCGCATTTGGCGAAAGCCCCTTCCAGAAAGGCCCCCGCTCTGGGTCCGAGATGGAGCCACGGCCCTCGGGAGTTTGTTCTCCTAGTGACCCCCTCAATGTCAGACTGGTGCCTCCTGTCACAGCTGGGATTTGTCTGGCGGCAGCTGCCAGCCCCTGGCTCCTCCGCCTTCCTTTGCTAGTTCCACGGCTGCAGCTCGCAGGATTTCTCCCCGGGATGGCGCTCAAACCCCATAACCAAGTCAGCTCTCAACCAGATTGCGCTGCGTCCATCTCTCCCCATCAGACCTTTTTCTCCAGCCTTAGATTGTTTCTGGGGCTCGTCTCTGCCCCCTCTTCAGCTTTTCCACAGGCGCCCCCAGAACGGGACGCAGGATTCCAGGATCTGTCTCACCAAGACAGAGGTAAAATCGCCTCCCTGCTCCTCCTCACAGCTCCCCTGTTTATACACCTGAGGACTGTGACTTGCTCATGGCCACCCAGTAGCCCAAAGCTGGGAGAGAACCCAGGAGTTTTGGCTCCCAGCTCTAAACCACGAGACCCCACTCCCCTCCCAGAGCTGGGAGAGAACCCAGGAGTCCTGGCTCCCGACTCCCCCACCCCTAACCACTAGACCTAGGGTGATCAGATGTCCCGATTTTATAGGGACAGTCCCGATATTCTGGGCTTTGTCTTATATAGGCACCTATTACCCACCACCCCGTCCCAATTTTTCACGCTATCTGCTCACCCTAACTGGACCCCACTCCCCTCCCAGAGCTGGGAGAGAACCCAGCTGAACCCAGGGTCTGAACCATAAAGGCCATCCAATCCGGAGCGCAATTGGCAGGAGAAGAGTCTGCAGCCCTGGGGAATCCGGGAAGGGGACGATGGGGTGTGTGTGCCAGGCCAATCAATATGGCTTAATAAATATAACCCACAAGATGCAGCAAGCAGCCCCTGGGGCGGGGGTAATTTTGATTCTCCCTGGTTTTTTAAATACATGCAAATGATGGGGGAGGGGAGAAGTAGGTCACCCACCAGGAAGCTGCCCTGCATGGTGAGGGCGGGGCAGTGCTGTTTGATGTAGTCACAGCAGGCAGACAAAGCAGTTTCAGTGGAGCGGGGACTGGCAGCAGACATCCACTCCCCTATCTGCCTGGAGCCAGACTGCGGACAGGGTGGGGGAGAGAACTAACCCCTGGAAGGCAGGCCAGAGGGTGCGGGGCGGGGGCAGATGATAGGCTGGGAGAAGGCGCAGCTGCCTGCAGGTCAGCAGGGGGACACAGGAGCCCTTGAGAGAGTAACCGAAGGGGGGCTCCCTGCAATCTCTCCACGACTGCACCCACCACCTGGCAGACCTGTCCCTGCTCCCTGAGTCCCTTCCCTGGGAAGCCAGTCACAGCCCTGCCGCTCCAAGGCCAGCACTGGAGGATCAATGAAACGCAACTCTGCACTTCAGAGAGGCAGGTGCCCAACGACAAGGGGAGGGTGGGTATCCCCGTTTTGGAGGGACAAGCAGGAAGGACACTTGGCTAATCTTACAGTGCCAGAGCCAGGGATAGAACCCAGGAGTCCTAGCTCCCAGCCCCCCTGCTCTAACCACAAGACTGCACTCCCCCTGAGCTTGGGTTAGAATCCGGGAGTCCTGGCTCAGCACTGTAGCTGCAGAGGACAGAGCAGTCTCTCCTCACATTATGCCGCCACATCCCTTGCCGTGCCGCTGCAATGAGCCCCCAACTCGGTCCAAGAGTCACTTCCAGGAAGGCAGCATCGCAGCTGAGGCGCAGGGTGGGGGTTGCACGTCTGCCAGGATTACGCTCCCTGTCCCGCAGGGCCCAGGGGGACACCGCAGTTCAGGGAGATCTCAACGAGCAGAGACAGCGCTTCACAGCTCATCTATTCAGTTCATTATTGAGAAGCCCGTTCCTTCTCCCTTCCCCCACATCAGGGCCCGTACGGCTGCCACTGCCAGACACAGCAAACAGGACTACAACACAGCCCCTGCTCTAAACACCAACCCATTGAGAGAACCCAGGAGTCCGGGCTCCCAGCCCCCATTCCCCACTAATGCAGGAGGTGGCCATGCCGTCCCCTGGCCAGGGTATCTCAGGAATGCTGGTGCATTGGAGACAAAGGCAGGGCGGAGCTGGGATTAGGGCTGGAACAGGGAAGCAGGAGTGGGAGGGAGGTGCAGAGGCAGGGGTGTGCACAGCACAGCAGGGACTACAGAGTGGGTTGTACCCAGGGACAGACAGTACTGGGATGCAGCTGCTCCCTGCAGCCTCTCCCACTCCCTTCGGCCAGTGCAAACAAAGTCAATGGGTTTTGCATGGCTGCTTGTCCCAATGCAGCAGGGCCCCAGTGCAAAGGGGTCAGTGCAGGCAACGTCTCTGCCATGGCCCCACAGCCTCCCCAACCTCCAGCACCGTCCCTGGCAACAGTGGTCTCTTTGGTGTCTGGCTTCTAACTATTGGTACAGTCTGGGCCGTGAAATACCAGCTCTGTCACCAGCCAGCCGCTGCCTTTTCCTGGGCCTCCGATCCCAGCGGTAGCGAGGGGAGGGCGATCCCCTCTGGCTATTCAGACTGAGCTCTTTGGGTAGGGACCATCCCCCGGGACCCCTGCAGCTCCCGGCACGATGGGGGTGGACAGGTGCTGTCACAATACAAATGATGCCAGGCTCACCGGCTCTGCCCAAGGACAAGCTGGGCCCGTAGGCGAGGTGCTAACCTGGGGCTCAGGACGCCTGGGTTCTAGTCTCAGCTCCTTGTACACGTCACTGAATCTCCCTGTGCCTCTGTTTCCCCATCTGTGGATTGGGGCAGTTCCCAACCTCACAGAGGCCCAGGGAGGCCAGCCAAGTCCACTGATCTTTGCAAGCTCCTGGATGCTTCAGGCTCAAATCCCACCCAGTGGACAGGACCCCGGGATTCACTCCAGCTCAAAATGGGGGTGAGCCGCTGTACAGCCTGAACATGCCACAGACGTTTGCCCCGTCACCTAGGCAGGAGGAGGCAAAAGTGCAGCGCTGGGGGAAACCGGGACCTCAGCCTGATGGGGACTCTGACCAAGTCTGCACTGGGGGCAGGGGTGTCGACATGCCATTCCTGCAGCTCTAGAGCCAGCTGCAAGTTTTCTCCCATTGAAATGGGATTTTTGCAAACCCAACTTTGTCGAAACCCAGAAGCTGCCCAGTGCGATGTCTGGGTTTGACCAATTCCTCTCGACTTTTGGTGAAAATAGATAATAAAAAACTGATTTTCAAAAAGCCCCATTCTCTGTAACCCTCCCCCAAAGCCAGTCTCCATCCCCCCAAACAGATTTCATTTTTCTGTCAAAACCCCAAATATTCTTCAGGGGAAACTTTCACAAGCCATTTGTAGGGGATTTATTTTTTAATTTCCCAAGGAAAATAGCTACTTTTGGGATGAGCTCTAGTGTTTGCACCAGTGCACACAGACAGACACACAACCCCAGAACAGAGGGGGCGGACGGGTGTGATTCATGGAGCAGGATGAATCGGAGCATCCGGGGGTTTCCCAGGGCCACGTGGCCAGCAGGAGAGGAAGGGGTTAATGCTCCCAGGCTGGGCCCTGAGCCTGCCTTTCTGTGTGTCTGGCTCAGCCAGGGTGTGCTGGGCTCAAGGGGAGTGGACAGGGGAGGGGAGTGGGGCTGCTGGGGTTCTCAATGAGCGAGGCACCCAATGACAAGCTGGCACACAGGGCTCAGCGTGGCTCGGGTTTGGCCCAGCTGCCCCCATCATGGTGCCAAACCCGTGCCGTGCTGCAGCCAGGCCCAGCAGGTCAAAAGCCCAGACTGGCAGTGGGGCCCAGCCCTCTGAGCCACTGGAGCAGCTGCTGCCTGGTGGGTGCGGAGGGTGGGGGGAACTCTTTCTTGCACCCCCCCATCCCACCTGGCTGGCCTCCTTTTCCAGCCCTTCCCTGCACACAAGGGCCGTGTTTCCCTCCCCAACGGGATGGGGCCTTCATGGGACACCAAACTCCAAAAGAGAGTGCAGCAAAAGAAGTTTGGGAACCTGTGGGCTGGAGCGCACTTGGCCCCCCTGGAGCAGGCAGACCTGCACTCCCTAAGCACAGGGTGCCCCCTGGCACACCCGGTGCCCAATACACACCCTACATTCCTACACACCCTCCTCCTGACACAACCTGTATCCCTACAGCATAGCTGTACACACAGTGACTGCAAGTTGCCAGTAGGACCTGTGCCCGCAGAATGTTCCCTAAACACACCGCACGCACTCTGCCTTTCTCAGCAGGATATTTTATATCTAGAGCACCTGGGTGTACCGCGAAAGGCCCCCACCCTCCTGCAGAACCGCCCTGCACAGAGGGTATGCCTAATGTCCCTAACAGCACCCGTACAGGCCCCCAACCCAGCAGCCTGCCACCAGACCAGGGAGACAGGCAGCCAGCTGGGGGCCCTCTCTCTGCTACACCCGCCTCAGGCCAAGTCGTACTGGGCTGAAGCCAAGCGCATGCAGGTGCAGCAGAAAGGAGCCGTGTGCGTGTAGGGTCCATTTTAACATCCCCTGTATACACAGGGGCAGTGCATGTGATGGGGACATCACACATTTCAGCCCCAGAGTCCATTAAAAAGAAAAGGAGTACTTGTGGCACCTTAGAGACCATTAAATTTGGCTTCCCCTCCCTCCCTTTCAACGATTGAAGTCATTTCCATCAGCAGTGAGGGAGCAGAGGTCACACTGACGCCAGGACCGGCAGCACTGCATGTCTCCCGCAAGAATAGCTGGGGTGCTCAGAGCAGCCAAGCGGGGTCAGACCAATGCACAGGTGCTGGAACTGGAGGTGCTGGAGAACAGTCAGGAGTTTTCATTCCACAAAGCCAGGATGGGCAAGGATGGTGTCCCTAGCCTCAGTTTGCCAGCAGCTGGGAATGGGCGACAGGGGGTGGATCACTTGATGATTCCCTGTTCTGTTCATTCCCTCTGGGGCACCTGGCACTGGCCACTGTCTGAAGACAGGATACTGGATGGGATGGACCTTTGGTCTGACCCAGTATAGCAGTTCTTATGTTCTAAAGCATTTTCCAACCAAGCTAAAATTCCAGTTTCCTGGGGTGTATGGTTTTGGGGGGGGGTTGTTTTGCTGTTTTCCCTCCAGGTCAACCCAGAAAAATCCAAAACATGAAAATTTTCAATCCAGTTTGTCAAAAACCCACAAAGAAAATGAAGTTTTCCCAGGAGTTCCCGTTTCCCTTGAAAAGCCGGGGGGCTGATTAGACTAAGAAAAAAAGACTTCAGAGGCAAGATTTGTTTGAGCTAAAATGGCAGAGCAGCCCATAGGAAATAAGGACAGGGCTGTGCTCGGCCATTATGTGGCCTCCTTTGCTGTCTTAGCAGAGCTTCCCACAACATCTACCCCCCCCCCGCCTGTGACCTAGGGGCAAGAGCACCTCCTCATATTGCAGGTTGGGAACCAAGACCCGGGCGTGGGGTGCATCGACACAGCAACTGGGTGTGACTGCCGCACGCACCAGCATAGCTTGCCCTGAGCTAGCGGCAGCCCGGACTAAACCCCCGCGTACAATTACACCCAGGACAGTGACCCCCTCACACCCCTGAGCGGCACGGCTGTGCTGGCAGATGTCTGTGGTGTACGCAAACACACACACGCGCACACCTGGTCTCCGCTAGAAGCCAGTAGTACAATAGATCCCAAGGCCAGAAGGGCCCTTGGGATCATCTGGCCTGACCTCCTGGATCACACAGGTCAGAGACCTGGCCCACAATCGTTCCTACTGGAGTCCAGGCATTTTTTAACCCATCTAGATTTAAGAATTGCCACCTTGATTTAAAAACCCGCCATACCTCTTGGTGAATTGCTCCAGCCAAGGGTTAGTCTCCTTCTCTGCCCGCCCCAGATGAACAGGTTCACCTTATTTCCAGTCTGAATCGTTACAGGGGGGTGAGGCCTGGCAGGGACAGTGAGACCAGGATAAAGGTGCCACCCACAGAGCTCACTTTGCTTCGCACACCAGGAAGTGGTGATACCAGGTATAACTGAACTCCCATACGCGCTGCAGGCTCCAGAGGGGTGGGGCCCTGGTTCTGGGGTCCTAGACAGCTGGACTGCAGGGTCCCATTGCTCAGCGGGACAGGGACCAAGCTCTACCCAGAACGTGGGGCCCACCCAGAGCAGGACTGGGCCAAGGAATCGCCGATCCTGGTGCCATGTTAGCTAGACCAGTTTAGGGACAGAGGCGAAACCTGCTCCTATGGAGAAGGCCTGTGTCACAGGGGCAGAACAACAGAACCCAGGTGTCCCAGCACCAGCTGGAGCATGGGGGAGGGGATGGTGTCAGGTTTAGGGGCCTTCCGCTAGCCTAGTTATAGCCTAGTGTTTACACGGAGTTGAAAGCAGAGTGAGTTTAGCGGAGTCGCTCCCAGTCTCGGTTTCAGAGACCTCCGAGTAGGAGTTCACTTTTCCCCTAGATCCACAGTTTCTGGGATACCTTTCTCTTGCGCCAACGCCCCAGGCTCTCCTGGGATCCGGTGACTTCACACAGCTGTTCCCACAGGACCCACGCTCCGGACGCAAGGCAGAGCCGGCCCCCTGCGCCATCAGCCGCTGTCCTGCCCCGGGGTGCGAGCCCTTTTCACAGCTCCCAAGGGTCGTGGGGCGGGACGCAATGTCCCAACGGCCCCACCCCGGGACAATGGGGGGCCAGGACCCCACTCGCTCGCTCCAGTGTGGGGAGCTGCCGGGGTAAAAGAGGTTCCCCCCGCGGGCTGAAATTCCCCACATTCCTTCGGGCAGACGGGGGACAATAGGCACGGACCCCCCCCCCCCCCTTCAGTTGAGCAGAGTCCGAAGGCTACGCCCCCGCCTCCCGGCGCCCAGCCAGAGAAACAGGTTCCCTGAACCTCGCCATCTTGGGAACAGAGAAAGTTTATCCAGGGAGAGGGCAGATGCCAAGGGCTAGAGTTCGGGGGTGGGGGCAAGACCGAGGGGGGTGCGGGACAGGGGGGAGGTGGCAGAATTGGGGGGGCATGGCAAAGCCTGGAGCTGGGGGCGCATCGGGGGCGAGTGAGGGGGGCGAAGGCGGGATGGGGATGCAGGGGGTTAGGAGGGATCGGGAGGGGGGATGCAGGAGGGACCAGGGGAACTGGGGGCGCAGGGGGGATTGGGGAGGTCTGGAGGGGGATGGGGCGCAGGGGGGATCGGGGGGTCTGGAGGGGGATGGGGAGGGGGGGACGCAGGATGGGGGGACCGGGGGAACTGGGGGCGCAGGGGGGGATTGGGGAGGTCTGGAGGGGGATGGGGCGCAGGGGGGGATCGGGGGGTCTGGAGGGATCGGGGGGCGCAGGAGGGGTCTGGGGAGGGGGGACGCCTCCCTTACCGCTCAGCAGGCACCAGAAGACGAGGCTGCGGGGCGCGCCCATGGGACGCAGGGGGCCCCGCTGGGCTCGACCCCGGCTCGGTGTCCGGCCGCGTCCCTCTGTCCAGCCGGCGCCGCTGTGTCCGTCCTGCCCCGCGCCGCTGCCCCGGTCTCCTCGGCGCCCGCCTGCCAGAGCCCAGCCCAGCCCAGCCCAGTCCAGTCATGCGCCCGGCCCGGCCCGGCCCGGCCCCAGCGCTAGCCCCGCCCCGCCCCGCCCCCACCCGGCACCCCGCCCCCGGGCCGGCTCCCCCCACCCAGCCTGCGGACTCGGGGGGCTCCGGCCCGCGCGCGCCCCCAGCCCTTAGCAACCGGGGCTCAGTCCCCACTGCCCCAGCCCGGCACTCAGCGCCTCAGTCCCCCCGGGCACGGACCCTCCCCCCAGCCCTCACGTGGGGACCCCCAGGCGGGGGCACCTCGGGGGTCAGGCGCCTCCCGGCCCCTAAACCCCCCTCCACGGTCAGACCTGGACCCAAGCCCGCCGCGGCGGAGTCGCAGTCCAGGGCACAGCGGGGTGTCCGCATCCCAGACCCCCGGCAGGGGCAGAGAACGGACCCCCACAGGGTCTGGGGTGCAGCCGTGTCCTGCCTGCACCCCTCTGTGGACCCCGCGAGTCCGGCAGGGCCAGGAGGCCCCCGGCGGCCGGGATAATGATCAGCGGTGATGGGTTTATAGAGGGGGGGCTGGTTCCTCAAGGTCCCAGCACCCCACACCTGGCCTGAGCAGGAAGGGGCTCTATCAGGCTAAAGGAAAGAACCCAGGAGCCCTGGCTCCCAGACCCCTCCCACTCTAACCACTAGACCCCCCCCCCCGTCCCTCCCAGAGCTGGGGATAGAGCCTAGGAGTCCTGGCTCCCGGACACCCCCACAATACCCACTCCCCTCCCAGAGCCAGGGAAAGAACCCAGGAGTCCTGGGGTCAGGGGAGTGATGCCCACCCTAGCAGAGACTGGAGAAGCGTGGCTTCTCCTTGCACATCCCACTGAATGCAATTGGTTACCTTTCTTGGGAGACCTACACCCCAATATCGCAGACCCCCACCTGCCCCTTGATCAGGTGCCCGCCGAGTCAGCAGCTGTCTCAGGGTAACTTGCCCAATCCCCGATTCCTGCTCCGCTGTTAGGGAACAGGGTGGTGATAGAGAAAAGCCCCATGTCCCTTCCCCACACCCCTGAACCAGCCAACAGCCGTGCCCCGAGGCCAGATCAGAGTCAGTGCTGCCTGGGGAAAAGGCCCCACCTGGGGCTGGATCTGAGGCAGGGCCAGGGCTTTGTACCTCCTCAGCAGAAAGGCTGCCCTGATGGGTCAGGCCCCAAGCTGGCACCCTGGACCTCTGGGTTCGATTCCCAGCTCTGCTGGTGACTCTTTGGGTGCCCGTAGGCCAGTCCCTGCTGCTCTCTGGGCCTCTGCTCCCAGCTGGAGAGCGATCCTGCCTTTGGCTTTTAGACTGTGAGCCCTTCAAGGCAGGGCCCATCTCATCTCCCTGTGTGTCTGCAGCCCCTGGGCGACGGGGGACCTGATCTCGGCTGGGGTCTGTGCAGCACCGAGCACCCTGGGGACCCCCATCTCAGGGGGTCGGTGCCACCCCCAGCACAAGGGGGGGGCCCAAACTCAGGGGGGTCTGTGCAATGATCACCACAACACAGGCCCCCATCTCCATGGGGGGGTGGCAACGCTGTCCTAGGCGTGCCCCCTTGTGGCACAAGGTGACCCTGCAGGGCTCCTGCAGTCAGTTCCCTCCCGATTGTCCCGCTAACTCGCTGACAGCCAGAAGCACTTGGGACAACATCCCCCCTTCTTGGGGGCGGATATGTTCTGTCTCAGTACAGCCCAGCACGGCCTCTCAGGCCCCAACCCTCTTGGGCTGCTACTTCACCCTGGTTCCCAGCTCCTGGGTCCCTCTGCTCCAGGGAGCTCAGCCAGCCCAAAACAGCCCCCAACCTCGCTGGAGAGATTTTCCCACCAACCTCCTGCCTGGTCCTTCGACTTGCACCCCCACCCTGCAGTTCAGGGCACCGCAGCCCTCCACCATGGGGCTGGGCATGATGCAGCCGGGGTCCCTCCCCAGCTATCTGCCTGCGCTCATCCCCTAGGCGGGGCCTAAAGCACGGTTTTCACATTTTCCGGGGTAGCTCCTAACTGACACCCGGCACCATTCCCCAGCTGGGCAGCTGCTCCCTTGAACAGCTGCTCCTTAAAGGGATGGCTGGCCCCGGCCTCCCTCCTCCTTAAAGGGGGCAGGTGTCACGGAGTCCCCGGGCGATGCTCTGGAACTGCTCCCTATGAAGCCAGTCAGGGCTCTGGAGAAGTCTCCTCTGCAGGGCAAGAAGCTCACACAGCTTCCACCTTCCTGGGTCTGACCTCGGAGCATTCAGCATCCTCTGCCCCTCCATGCGCTTCCCACAGCGAGTCCGCCCAGGCGGGCTCCTGGGGAAGACAGAGGGTCCTGCCCCCCAACTCCGCAGTCAGACGTGACTCTCAGCCAGCCAGCAAAACAGAAGGTTTATTAGATGACAGGAACATGGTCTAACACAGAGCTTGTAGGTGAAGAGAACAGGACCCCTCAGCTGGGTCCATTTTGGGGGGCAGTGAGCCAGACAACCACGTCTGCCCTTCACTCCATGTCTCCAGCCAGCCCCAAACTGAAACTCTCTCCCGCCCCTCCTCCTCTGGGCTTTGTCCCTTTCCCCGGCCAGGAGGGGACCTGATTCCTTTGTTCTCCAACCCTTTAGCTCTCACCTTGCAGGGGGGAAGGGCCAGGCCATCAGTTGCCAGGAAACAGGGTGTCGGCCATTCTCTGTGTCCAGATCCCTGCAAACACCTGCCTTCTAGGGCTCTGCAACGATCATACACCCTTATCCCACCACCTAGATACTTAAGAACTGCATAGGGGAAACTGAGGCACCCCCACACTATTCAGAGGAAACATTAAGAACAGTCCTGCTTCGTCACATCACTCCCCCCTTCGAGACCGAACCGAGTGGGGTCGCTTTAGCCGGTGACCTGGGGAAGTTCGAACCCACCAACATTCCCATGGATGCCCCAGCATCTCTCCCGTTCCTTGGTGGAGTCCCATTCCTGGTTACACCAGGCCCTTCCAATTTCACGCCCTCCCTTAGGTCGGGGGTGGTCGATAGCACTAGCATGCCACATGTGGGAAGGTTTATGTGGCCTGTGTCCTTTTGCCACCCCAAAACCCCCAGGGGTCACACTGGGATCAGGTCTTCTCCCAGCGCTCCAGTCTGGAGGCCTGCAATTCAGGCTCTCTTAGTTAAGAGCCCCCATCTTGACCAGGGCCACATACTGTTCACTTACAGAACTAACATGGAGACATTCCTTTCTCAACAACCTTGTCTCCCCAACAAGCTGGCCAAACACAGCCACTTGGTATCATACACATTGTAAGGAGAGTGGTCACTTTAGATAAGCTATTACCAGCAGGAGAGTGAGTTTGCATGCGTGGGGGGGCGGTGAGAAAACCTGGATTTGTGCTGGAAATGGCCCAACTTGGTTATCATACACATTGTAAGGAGAGTGATCACTTTAGATAAGCTATTAGCAGCAGGAGAGTGGGGTGGGGGAAGGTATTTTTTCATGCTTTGTGTGTATAAAAAGATCTTCTACACTTTCCACAGTATGCATCCGATGAAGTGAGCTGTAGCTCACGAAAGCTTATGCTCAAATAAATTGGTTCGTCTCTAAGGTGCCACAAGTCCTCCTTTTCTTTTTGCAAATACAGACTAACACGGCTGTTACTCTGAAACCGGTTATAGGACTGTTTAACTTTCTTAACAGCTTTCACTTCATCTGAGACCTTCTCAAAGCTATCCACACTGGATCCTTCAACAGGAAAGTCAGTGGATCCATTCACAACAGAAAATTTCTGGCTGTTAGGAACTCAAAGTTTCTTGATTAAATCACTTTCACACTCTTCAGTTGCAGTAAACTGCTTGCAAAGACTCCATGAGGATTCCTTTCCCTAGGGCTTTTCTATGCAACAATTCACCCCTCACGGAAATTCTGCCCTTACCCTCTTTACCTAGGGCTTGCTCTAAAGGAACACTTTCCTGAGCAACAACAGACTCTTTCTGGGTCTCACATCCAGAATTACCTCTGGCCCATCAGGCGGATTCCTACACAATCCCCTTTCAGGCAAACTCACAGACTTCCTAGATAAAAGGTTAGAAGCATTCTCCTTTCCTTTGCCACACACAAGTTCAGGAATCTTCTCCTTCTTGCTACAGGTTTCCACACCCTCAGTAGGTAACACAATCACATCACCTTCATTCTCTCCTTGTGCCCTGGCTAGGATCTCACCCTGATTAGACAGAGTTGCTGCACCCTTTCCCGACAACACACTAGCAACAGGCAAAATACAAGCACCAGAATTGTCTGCTCTCTGGGATTTTACATAGGCACTGACTGGATGCGACCTAGTTACAGGGCCATTCTCCCGAGCAGACACAAACTTAGGACCCTTCCCTTCCTGGGCTTTAGTTGAGTCCAGAACCAACTCTGAGAGAACTACACGACCCTCAACCATCACAGGCTGAAAGGCCCCTTCTGTCTGCTCCACAGACAAAGAAGAGCCGGACACACTTTCTCCTTTCCCAGACACACAGCTTGGGATCTCATTCCCCTTGTCCCAGCACACAAGGCTGGTCACAGACAACTGCCTGGAGACCGGGGTAGCTCCCTCCATAGGCAAGTCAATACCCCTGACAGACACAGGCACGTTTCCTTCCCTGTCACAATTCTCCACCCAGCTAACAGGTAAGGTCCAGGGACACTCATCTGCCACTCTCCTCGCCTTCCCACCCTGCTGACTGGACAAAGCCATCAGATCACAAGGCTGCCTAGGCTCAACCAGACTTTCCTTACCAAGCACCTTGCCACTCCCAACAGATCCCCTGCCCTGCCTGTGTCTCCCCCCACTCAGCTGGGGTCTCAGCTCCCACTGTGCTCAGCGCTGCCCTTGCTGTCCCAGTGGGGGCAGGCAGCGAGCTCGCTGCTTTCCTCACTGCATCAGAGCCAGCGTGAGCCCCCCTCTCCGGTGTGCAAGGGGGTGGAGAGCATCCCTCTGTCCCACCCAGCCCCAGGGGGCTGTTTACAGGCAGGCAGGTAGCCTAAGCCTAGCAGCTCCTCCCTGCTGCCAGCCAGGTCATCTGCATTTTCACTGACCATTTCCCTCTCCACCGATTGGTTCCCTGGATTCAAATTCAAACCCTTGGCCGTTACAGGAGCAGGGGCTGGATCCTGTCCCAAAGAGACACAGTCACCCCACAACAGGGTCTCGCAGCTGGTATCCTGGAGAACCCCAACGACCAGCCAGCCCCACCCCTCCTGAGTCTGCACAGGGATCTGGGCCATAGGCAGGGCAAGGGGCTTCGTCCCTGGGACCTTCACCCAGCTCACACAGCCCCTCAGCCTCTGAGGCTGCACCACCCAGGGCCTGACAACAGTTCTCTCTGTCCCAGGATCTCGCCACCCCAGGAATGTCTCCCCATTGACCATCACCTTCCGCTCCCACTGGAGGTCCGAGGGGCCTGACCCCAGGAAACTCCACACAGACATACAGGTTGGGGTCAGGAGTGGGAGCCTGTCCACCTCCCCACCCATCTGGCTGACGGAGTCTGTGGCCTTGGGACCCAGCAAGGGAGCTAGACACCGGGGCTTTTCCGTAGGGTCCCCCTGGTTCAAATCGCCAGCCTGCTCAAAGGCAGTGAGGTGGGCATCCACATCCCCCCCTCCTTAACCAGGGGCAGCAATTTAGTCTCGAGGTTCCCTGCAGAACTGGCACCCCAGGGTCTATCCCCACTCACCCCTGGGGGGTCCCCTAGGCCTCTCCGCTCCCCCACCGCCAGTTCATGCTGCTGCTGCTTCTGCAGCTCTTTCTTGGACTCTTGCTGTCTCTCACAGTCCTCTTGCTCTCTCGGACTCAGCTCCAATCCCATCCATCTCCCATCCCCAGATGGGGAACACAATCGTGAAGACCCCTGTCTGGTTGGGGACAGGACTCTCGG